>NW_007258209.1:67739-209034 GCF_000164805.1 Carlito syrichta | reverse complement strand
TTGGTGGCCAGGAGCGGCCACTGCACTCCAGTCTGGGCAACAGAGTGAGACTCCAACTCAAAAAAAAAAAAAAGAAAAGAAAAGAAAAGAAAAGGATTGGCAGTAGTGAGAAACTGCGGGGGGAGTAGGGAGTGGGATTGACAGTTGAGGGAAACTGCTAGGGGAGGGAGGGGCACACCTCATCAACAAGGGTACCTGCATAATCAATATTTGTATACCTAATCCTGAATTGTATCCCACATCTTCAAAATAAAAAAAAGAGCTAAGCGCTGTGTACACATTGGAAGCAGAGTTTGAAATGATAGATCATGGAGACTCTGGGGGGTGGGAGGGGAGGGAGGTTGATGATGGGAGGTTGCTCAAGAGGTACAATGTGCATTGCTTCAGTGATAAATGTACTGAAGACCCTGAATTCACCACAATGCTATATATATAAATGCAGCATAGCCGGGCTCAGTGGTTCAGCCTGTAATCCCCCGCCTTTGGGAGGATGAGGTGAGTGTATGGCCTGAGCCCGCGGGTTCGAGACCCACCTGGGCAGCAAGACCTCGTCTCTACAATAAATCAAAAAATCAGCCGGGTGTGGTAGCGCATGCCTGTAATTCCGGCTACTTGGAAGGCTGAGGCGGAAGGATCACCGGAGTCCAGTAGGTGGAGGCTGCGGTGGCCAGGAGCGGCCACTGCACTCCAGTCTGGGTGACAGAGTGAGACTCCAACTCAAAAAAAAAAAAAAAAAAAATGCAGCATAACTGCGTTTGTGCCCTTTATATATATAGAAATAAAAATCTAAAAATTACTAATAACGAAATAAATGTAATCCATTTATTCCCTGAAAAGACATAATCTTTTACAATATTTTGCACTTCGATACATCCAAAATTCTCACTGGAAAGAAATATAGGTGTTTCATATTTCAGAATGAAATATTCTTATTAACTAATTAATTCCTTTAGAAATGTTTTTAAAGATAAAAAATAAGAATAATAATGCCATAAGAGCAATACTAAAATTCAGAATGTCTTTAGTATTGATAGCAACTGGGAGGGTCAGTCACTATTCTAAGTGTTTTATGTGTATTAACTCCGGGAATCTTCACAACACTTTCATTAGGGAGGTGCTAATATTATGCTCCGTTGCACAAGTGGAAACTGAGGAGCAGAGGACAGACTGTGAGGCTGCAGGGTTGGAGCTCTGGAGCTTTTGAACTCTAAATTCTATTATCCTTCTACATAGATCCTTCATGAATGTGTTTAAAATCAAAGCACACCTACTTAATGTACAGTAAAGGGACAGAAATGATATAAAGAGGTAAATTAGACTCTATAAACTACTGTCGTCCAATGAAAAGCTTGTGTTCTTAGAGAGGACAAAATGTATGAGGGAGAATGAGAGAGTGATTACTTACCAAGGATATTGCTGATAATGATACCCCGCACTCTTTAGGGAAGAAAAACACTGGCAGTCTCCCAGTGAATTATCTTACATCTAGTTAATCCTTGTTGGGTTGGTCCACTCACAGGAACTCTCAGGCTCAAGGCATTTTGAGGATTTTTTCCTCTTGAATGATGAGTACAGTTTTTTCATTTTGTTTTATTTCTAAGATTAAAAACTAATAACAACTTCTGTCTCCTGAAAATCATACCATAAGTACTCTTCGTTAAAATTTCAAATATTTATGTAAAAGTGATTAGCCTAATGTGACAAATTAACTAGCAAGAAAAACAAAGAATTCTGCCATAAATCAATCTATAAGATGTGTAATGTACATGTAATATACATGTATAAGATGTAAAATGTACAATATAAGCCCTGATAACTCAAATAAATATTTATTTGTATACAGAACTTTTTTTTTACTAAAAAAAGGGAAAACACTAGCTAGAACTATGTAAGCCATATAAAACAGATGCTGTTGGTCCTCTGGGAGTACACTTTTGTCCATACAGTATATTGAGGAGCATATTTTGTAAAAACAAATCATTGAATTCTTGAAAAAAGTTTTTAATTGAATGACCGAGTAAATAATTAATAATAGACTAAGTAGAGGCTTCATAATGTAAGACCTACGGCTCATGGGTTAATTAGAAGAAATAAAGCTGTCATTCTCACTGCCGAGATGATAAATGGCCGCGCTGGCTAGCACAGAGTACATTACTCCACGTTACCTAACTCTCTGTAGCACGGCACTGTTGCTGCTGATAATTTATTGATTGTATTTTTTTAAAGGTTTTTACTCTATGATACCTTGTACAAATATCTGATGTTTCCAGCTTTTTAAAAGTTATTTGAATACAAATGATTGCATTCCTTTGGTTTTGTTCAAATAGCAACATTTTTTTTGAAGCAAAATCTTTTGCAGAAGTAAAACACATTTAAAAAGAAAGAAATGAGACTTGAAGCACGGGTGAAAGCATCCTGCTCTATGTGCTCACCTCTCGTTTCCCCAGGCAACCCTGGAAGCGCTCCTCTGTGCCTCAGGGTTCCCAGGAAAACAGCACAGAAACTAGTGTGCTGCAGAGCAGTCTGCTGTATTGTGAATTATAGTATGCTGGGACAACGGCTAGCAAGCATGGAACAGCACCTCGGCATGTAAAAATGTGAATACAATAAGACTGAGTTGAAGATTATTAGTATTGCTTCTTTTAAATTATTCCTAGAGATTAATTTGCATTTCAGTAAACAAAAGATCAGCCAGGTCTTCTGCCCTCAAAACCCTACAGTAAGCCATGGAAGATAGTTGTCCTATTTGCTTATTTCAGATGAACAGTCTAATGAGAGACAGTTCTGTTGATTCTTTCATTGGGATCACAATGTCACATACCAGTTTCTAAATTTAACTTTTAGGCTGCTTGCTTTTCAGACATTAAGATTAATTCAATATTTTATAATTGCATTATTGTAGTTGAGGTCAGTGCTGCTCAGTAGAAGTGTGGTTAGCAGTGGGTGTGTGTTGGATGTTTTGTCATGTTAGCAAATGTGAGCCATTCTTTGTGGGTCCTTCAGCACGAGGTTTTACAGTATGTATTTATTCTCTCAACCAGGGGTGGGGATTGTTCCACTTTGAATTTAAACGAAACTCAACCAAGGGTTAATACATGAGCATTCTGGAGGATGTGCATGGTTTCCAAGGGTCTACCTGCACGCATAATATTTATTTTTATTTTTATTTTATTTATTTATTTGAGTTGGAGTCTCATTCGGTCGCCCAGACTGGAGTGCATTGGCCACTCCTGGCCACCGCAACCTCGCCTGCTGGGCTCCGGCGATCCTTCCGTCTCAGCCTTCCGAGTAGCCAGAATTACAGGCATGCGCTACCATGCCCAGTTGATTTTTGATTTATTGTAGAGATGAGGTCTTGCTGCCCAGGAGGGTCTTGAACCCGCGGGCTCAGGCAATCCACTCACCTCAGCCTCCCAAAGGCCCGGGATTACAGGCTGAGCCACAGAGCCCGGCTATAATATTTATTTTTAAATAAGCCTTCTTAAGAAAAGTAAGTCAGGCAAGCGCACTTGACCCTCAAAATCACAGGGAAAGGCTATTCTGTGGTAAGCATTGTCTCAATCAGATGAATCTCCAGCCCAGATGATTGTGAACATTTACCTGGATCTGAGGGAAAGAGGCTTTGAGATAAATTTCAGGTAAGCTTTTATACACACAACAAAATTTTAAAATGTTATTTTACAAGGAGGCGTTATGTGGAGGCTAGCAGAAAATAATTGACATTAAAATCAGGGAATGGGCTTTCTTCTGCTTCTCCAGCAAATGCTCAATGGTTTCACTGAATGGATATCCTGTGAACATCAGTAACTCCGAACATTACAGTCATTTAGAAAAGAGCATCATTTCAGCAAGTCAAGGTTTTAGTCCCAGCAAGTTTTTCAGTAACACAAAAGAGCTCTGGAAGCCCATGCTGAAAAAGGAAGCACCACCATGAGTATCCCACTGCAGCACACTCAGTGTGGGACATCCGACCGTGGGGGCTGCACTGCAGGAGACAGTGCTCTTCTGGGTCACATTGGAAAGACACGGCCAGGCTGGTCTTGAAAGGCCCATTCAGCTGCGTGTTCATGTCATGGTCCGGACACACCCTATACTTTCCTAGTCATGACGAAGATAGGGAACGACTCGCCTACAGTTGTGGTAGTCCCGCCAAAGCAGTTGAAGGAACAACTTGAGCAATAGTGCTTTCACCCACTCCATCTGCATTTCCTCTCCCATTCCTCAGGCTGGCACAGCGTGGGGATCATGGAACTCAGGTGTGTATAATTTTTGCTCATCCAATGTTGCTGCTCTGTCCACACCTCACATGGTTAGTATTTCGAGGCACCACTGCCCTTCAGTGTGCTCCCTCTGACACATGAGCACACTACTTGTCACAAAGCCATCGTACAGAATGTTTTTATGATTTAATATGCTTAATATAATGTAATACTACTTTATATTTTATCTAATTTAATGACTTCAGGATGAGTATTTTTGAACAATCTTCAGGATGAATCTTCTTTTTAAATACGAAAAAGAATCACAGATTTTTTTAAATTGAAGTTCACAACAAAAATGTAAAAAATATAGTAAGAAAACTGAGACTAAGAGAACTTAAGGGTGGAATCATGTCATAGTCCTCAGTCAATGGGGGCATCGAATTATTGTTGTCATAAAATTACCTAACGCACATGATTTATGATTTACCAGTTCGAAGTTCTGACTTAAAGCAGTTACTTTTATTATTATCATCATCTTAAATTGTATGACATAACTTTACCATCGTAACCACATTAAGTGACCAGTTCAGTGATATAAAGTATATTTACTACATTGTGCAACCATCATCAATATCCATCTTTGTAACTCTTTTCATGTTACAAAATAGAAGCTCTGTACCCATGAAGTAGTAACTCTCCATGCCCCCTCCTTAGCCACTGGAAACCAGCATTCTACTTTTTATTTCTATGAGGGTGACTACTCTAGAAACCTTACACAAACGGAATGATGCAGTGTTTGTTCTTTTGTGCCTGGCTTGTTTCACTTAGCACAATGTCCCCAAGGTTCATCCCTGCTGAAGCAGGTGTCAGAACTTCCTTCTTTTTGAAGGCTGAGCAGTATTTCATTGTATGTTCGTATCATGTTTTGTTATCTATTCATTTAACACGTTCTCTTACGCATTGTTTCCTTGCTCAAAAATCTTTAATTTTTTTATTAAAGAATAAAATCCAATATCTTGGGATATTTTTCAATCTTTCAAATTCTTATCAAACTAACTTCCTGATGTCTCAGGCCAGACCTTCTGTTCTAGCCAAATTTTTATTTCCATTGTTTAAATATACTGTTAAGTCCACATTTTTGCTGGGTGTGGCGGCTCATGACTGTAAACCCAGCACTTTGGGATGCCAAGGTGGAAAGCTTACTTGAGCCCGGGGATTCAAGAACATCCTGGGCACCATAGTGAGCTCTCATCCCTACAAAACAAATTAGTCCCAACTACTCAGAAGTCTGATATCGCTTGAGTCTGGGAACTGGAGGCTGCAATGAGCTGTGATTGTGACACTGCACTTCAGCCTTGGTGACAGAGTAAAACTCTGATTCAAAAACAAACAAAAAAATCCATACTTTTGGTCAAACCAATCTTCCACCCATTAAGGCTCTCCTTAATTTTCTTAACTAGTTTTAATTACACAAATCATTGAATACTCTCAAATTCACTCCTTCCACTAAAATACACCTGTTTACCCAAATCTAAGATGTGATATTCTCCCTCTGATTTCCTATTGCAAGTTTTCTTGTGTATTAATGCATATGGCCATCACCCAGTGCTTGGGTACATAAATGCTATAGTCACCCTGTATGAAATGGAATCTCTCTTTATAATCTGTCTATGCAACTCTGCCCTATGAAACTCCATACATGACTCTCTTGCCTGGATTTCCCATTCCTCATAATTCTCCTGGTCCAGATCCACACCTATAATTTCATTTGCAAAACATTTTTCATCCGCATGATGCTCCACCTTCAGTAAAACCAATTACTTCCTCCTTTGTACTCCCACTACACCGAGAATCAATCTCTCCCATGGCGCCCTGGCACATGTGCTGTAATTGCTATGCATCTGCTCCAACTCTTTAGATGCTGAGTTTTCAAAAGGCAAATATCATACCTAGACCCATTCTTCATCCAGTGAATCTTGCCCATGGCTGACACATATTTGCTATGCTTGTTTATTCCACACAGTGAACAAGACAACAGATACTTCCTGGTTCCAGATAGAGGGAAATACATTTAGAAGGTAAGATATTAGTGTCATTATGGTAACTTAAAAACTTAACTAATTATATATATATGGAGAGAGAAAGAGAGAGAGAGAGAGAGAGAGAGAGAGAGAGAGAGAGAGAGAGAGAGAGAGAGAGAGAATCATCAAGGCTGGAATGCAATGGCAAGATCATAGCTCACTTCAATCTCCTACTCCTGGGCTCAAGCAATTATCCTGCTTCTTCCTAAGTAGCTGGGACTACAGGTACATGCCACCACACCCACCTAATTTGTTTGTGTGTGTGTGTATGTATATAATGTAGAGACAGGTTCTTGCTATGTTGTCAAGGCTGGTCTCAGACTCCTGGGTTCAAGATATTCTCCCACTTTGACCTTCTAAATTGAGTGGATTACAGGCATAAGCTACTCTGCCCAGCCTTGCTATGGTGACTTTTATGATGAATATTTGGGGATGCTAATGGGCCAAGTACTGTATTAAATACTATGGTGGTTGCACAGGTGAGTAATACATAATCTGTTTCTTTAAGAGCTTGGAATATAATAAATACAGAATTTATAATACTAGAGGTCAGAATGAATGATCTGCCTATAATTACGTACAATGAAACGCCATGATGAAACAAGAAAGCATGCATTTATTAATTTAGTGTTCAGGGGAGCCTTTGATTAAGAGGCTAACCATTGAATTCGAACATGCCAAATGGTTAGAATTCTAAGAGAGATGCAGAAGCTAGAGCATATAGCATGAGCAGAAATGGAACCTGGAAACTGTAGTAAGTGTTCGGTAGAAAAAGGCATAGAATACATAAGTAAGGACAGTGTGTTATAGTTCTGAGACTCAGGTAGCAAGCTTAGGCTTCCACTTACTGACAGAATCATTGCAAAATAGTTTTGAGGAGGAGGGTAACAGGACAGAGAGATGACCTGCTATGCAGGTAAATTCTCACCTGTCGGTTCTCATCAACTTTTCATCTATCTACACTAGAGAATTGGGAGCTAACTTGAGTAACTCAGAGCAAGCGTAGAGGCAGCACTCATGCAAGAGAAAAATGCAGAGCTACCGAGAGCTGCTTTATATTCTGTTAGCAATTCTGTACCACTCAAAATGAAAGAGACAAAAATACTTATTTATCTTACCCTCTCGAAGTCTCTCCACGTGTCCACATTGAATGCCTGCTGCCAGAGAGAGGAGCAGAACAGTAAGTAACTGATGAAGGAGAGAGAGACCAGCAGCCCTGATGCAAGGAGGCTTGGGTCAGAGAGGGCTGCCAGCATCTGTAAACTAAATGGAGCAAGCCGGGCTCTGATCTTTGGTTTAAATCCTCTGCCTTTAGTTGTACACATTGCTAGGGCTTGTCTGTTAAGCTCTGACTGAACTGTTTTCTCCTATTCAGGCAATTTATCTGGTCTCTCAATTCCAGGCTCAATTCCAAATTCCAGTTCTTCCTCCTAATCAATGACTGTATTTCATAAGTCTTAATCACTTCTCTTCCAGGGAGGAATGGTGACTAATGAGACAACTAATAAGCTCCTTTCTTGTCAATTTATAGGAATTATTGAAAATAGATTGAAGCAAAGAACCAGGATATAAATAAATTATACCCTCAGTTAGGAAACAGTGCTAGACATCGTAAAAGCTTTTGCCTATAAGACAGTTATGATTGTCAAACTAGGGATAATTACTCTAGATGTCTTATATTTTAGAACTTTTAATGTTCTCCTGCTTATTTATTTTGATACACTTCAACTATTTTGCCTACAAAATATTAGTATAAAATAGACCAACAAGAAAGGAGAGCTCAAACCGATTCAATTCAACAACTGCATCTCCAACTTCTATCTAAATATCAGAATTTATTAATCTTATGTAATCCGATGTAGTCCATATAATAAAAGCTGGAGAAGTCCCTGAGCTTCACTCAGTAATTGTCTAAATGAGAATTTGTTCCCATTTACATTCCTTGTTATTTCTACTGTACCATCATTATGGTAATAATAATTAAGATTCTCACAGAAATACGACAGGAAGGATGGAAGGATGGAAGGAAGGAAGAATGGAAAGAAGGAAAGAGGAAAGGAAAAAGGAAGAAAGGAATGAAGGAAGGGTTAGAGGGAAGGAAGGAGGAAAGGAGGGAGAGAAGAAGGAAGGGAAGAAGTAGGAGAGGAAGAAAGTGAAAAAGAAAAAAAGAAGGGAGGCAGGAAGGGAGGGAGGGAGGAAGAAAGGAGAAAGAGGGAGTAGGAGAGGAAAGGGAGGGGAGGGAGGGGAAAGGGGGAAACAAAAGGAAAAAAGAAATATAAGGCAAAAGGGAGAAAAATATACGCACTCTGCTCTTCTGAACAGATACATATTTTAGGTTACCTGCAGAACCATGGAGGATTAGGAATAAGAATTTAATTCAGACATCTCTTGTGGGTGATCTGACAGACATTTGAGGTATAATAGACATTATTCTAAGATTCTAATAAATCTTTTTTCACAGAAAATTTATTATTAACCCAAAGTGTCAATAAATAGATGAACCTGGGGCAGATTCTTGAATGGAAATCCACTTATTAAGGAGAAAATAGACCCACTATAAGAATTAAACAAGAGTGAATCATCATAGAATTTCAAAATGTCATGCCATAAATAATGACAGATGCTTTTATTTGCATGTATCTATATGATAAGTGATCTCTTCACATAGCATCTTTGTCTCAGTAAGAGTAGGTTACTTGGGTGTTTCCAGTGGTGCAACTCCAGTGTGGGTCTTCCTGTTTTGCATCATTGTTCACAGATTCATTACTGCAGTCATATTACAAATAACAACACTGAGATCAAAGTTAAATGTCTTGCCTGTAGTTATCCTGCGATTAAGTTGCAAAGTCATAGTCTGTGCACTCTGAACTACTACTATGCTATCTCCTATGCACCATCTGTGCCACTTCTTCTAGGGCAGCCATGGCTCTGTGTATTGTAGACTCAGATCAGAGCTCAAGAGAGCCAGCAAGACAACTTATTATCCAAGGTTCAGCTACCACATCACTCTCAGAAGATTTAACAGGGCTTTTCTAATGTCTTGGTCACTTGTGCCCAAGGCGGCTGTCTCCACTGTGTAACCCACTTCACTTCCATTTCTCCAGTTCTAAACCATAGTTCCTCCAAAATAAGCAAAGGATAAATTATTTTGAGTGATTTCCCTGAGGTTTAATTTTTGTAGGGAGAGGTCAAGAATTTAACTGTTGTTTTGTGTTTTAATTTAACGGGGAATATCAAGGGTCGTTTAGGCCATCTATCTATTGATGTCAGCATAATCAACAGATATAATATTTACTTTCCAACATTAAAAAACATTTTAATTGAAATAATTTTAGATTTACAGAAGAGTTGTAAAGACAGTGCAGAGGAGTCTTATATACTATTCTCTTCCCCAATATTAATAATTTGGATAGCCATGATAAATTTATAAAAATGAAGGAATTAAAATTGATAGAATATTATTGGCTAAACTACAGAAAATACATGTATTTCATGATTTTTTTTTTAACCAATACGCTTTTTTTCTGTTCCAGGATTCAGTACAGGACACTAATTTGCATTTAATCATCATGCCACCTCAGTCTCTTACAATCTGTAAGTCTTTGCTTGACCTTAGAGTATGGATCAGATGCTTTGCAGCATGTCATTCAATTTGGTTTTATCTGACATTCTTCCAAAAATTGTATAACCTCAGTCTATTCATGAGCAAATGTCAGATAAAGCTCTTCTCATTGAATCATATCATGGGATACATGATATGATCATGAGTTATTCCTTGTAACATTAATCTTCATCACATGGTGGTGTCTGCCAGCTTTCTCCACTATATGGTTATTATTTTTCCCTTTCCATATCTTATTTTTCCAAAGTGAGTCACTGAATTTAGCTTATACTCAAAGGGGAGGGAATTAAAGGAAGAATATCAAATAACTTGGGGATATATCTTAAAACCAATAAAGGATTAATAAATATTTGGGGGGAAATACTTTGAGGCTATACTGTTTTCCTATTTTTAAAAGCTCCGTCTACTAACTTTAGTATTCATCTGTGAATCTGCTGCACTTATTGCAACAATGTCCTGACATTTATTTTTCTCTCCCTTCTTTTCCTTTTAATATTTGAAGTTCTCCTGTAAGGAAGATTGGTCTCTTTTTCTCTTTTTCTCTCTTGATTTGTTAATTCAATCATTTATTGATATATATATTTGTGTTATAAACCAATATCATTGTTATTTTAAAAAATTATCTTATTTATTAATTTTGCTTATTATATAATGTGTAAGGTATATTATAACTAGGCCTACATCTTGCCCCTAAAAATCTGTGAAACCACCAGATGTGGCAGAGCTTGGAAGGGAAATTTTAAGAGAGAAAAAAGAGAATAAAAAACCTCAAGGTAGAAGTCAACATATGTAGTCCAGGGCTCTTGCCAGAGTCCTAGTTTGTTACAATCTATTTGACGTCTTCTTATGTCCATAAGTTTAGCATGTTAAAAACAAATGCATTACTATCACCATCCTCTTAGATACCTGCTTCAGAAAAGAGGAATCTAAAGAGACCTGCCTTCTCTCTCTCGCAACCAACAGTTATCAATTTTCTCATTGCTGGTCTTAATCATTTGTTTGTTGGATTGACAGAATTCCAATTACAGGAGGTTGAAAGTCAGAGATGGGGACAGTAAAACAAAACTGCAATGATATTAGTGTTAATATTATATAAAATTATATAACAATAAATAAAAATAAGCTAAAAATTAAAACTGTAAGTATTTTTTGGCAGGACAGACATCTAATGAAAATAACATAAGAAAACAGACAAGGGAAAAGCTTTTCTCTCAAGTAATCCTGAGCCAAATTCTAAGACAAATGCTTAAACTCAAAGACCGTGCCTGGCACTAGCCACTGAGCAGATAGAAGCCTGGTATACTGTGAAGATTTAATTAATGCTTGTTGGAGGGTTGGAAATGTAAGTGAATTAAAGGCTGAATTAATTCAATTTCTCAAAGTCCTGAGTGCCCCGTTGTCACAAGAGAAGAGCAACAAGAGGTGAAACGTGATTCAGGAACCATGCTTCTCCATTTCTAGAACTTGAGTGGCAGGCACCTGTTTCAATGTTATGTCCTCTTCAGTCCCTTTCCATCCAGTCGAGTTTGACTCAGTGTAAAGGAGGAGACGGTAGCTCATCTACAGCTCAGCCATGGAACTCCTCTGGGGAAACCGACTGTGAGCCTGCAGGAATTTGTCCTAGAAAATTTCCAATGAACCAGAACTGCCTCAGGCTCCTACCAAATGTGGTAGAATTCAATTAAGTTTTGGGAAATTTGATTACTTGATTACATTATTCGTAGGAAAGTGTTAATTTTGAAAATGAGCTTGTCAAAAGATGTTACTTAATTGGAAGAGTATACTTGGAGATATTTTTAAACCACATGGCTATTTATATAAACTCTGAATATGTAAAAATGTCATCCTGTGTCTTTCAATCTCCCCTAGGAGTACCAAGCAAGGGTAGTGGCAAGGAGGTCCTAAAAGTTTAACAAAATCTTGTTTTCTAATGGTTGTTGATGATTCTAAAAGCATTTTATTTCCTACTGACTGCTATGAATTAGCAAAGGCTGAATTAAAAATGTGATAGACACAACAATGAAGACAGTCTGGGTAAGTAATAGCCATGATTTATTGAAGGGCAAGTTTTATGAAAAGGTCATAGAGGAAGACAGTGGAAGTTATTTAACTCGATGGAAGAACTGAGGTGGCCTGTGGGTCTTGATGTCACTGCAAGCAAAGAGAGGACTCGGGAAAGATGATACGGCTGCTGAGAAGACTTCTCGAAGTATGAAATCAGTCTTATGGCTACCAAGAGCAGTCAGACTTAAATACAAATATTTTCATATTTGTTTTTTGCACAAACATATACACACACAAACTCACAGGCACATAAAAAAACAAGCACAAACAGATGACTCTAAACTCTGTAGGCCAGAAAACATTCCTTCCATATATATATATGTAAGCATGCAATACTACCAATTTCATTTCATTCCACTGGCTCTTCAAGGTCATTATATATTGCTTGAACATATGAATACCCATAATTCTCTAAGTACAGAACCCCAGGGAAATGAGCTGAATTTTCCCAGGGGAATTGTTTTCACATTTTTACTATGATAAGTATCTCTATAAATATTGAATGAGAAAATGGCACCTGAAAAATTATTGTCAGAGCCCAGGCCTGCCTGTTCTTCTAAAGCTTGAAGACTTAATTTTTTTCTTTCTTTCTAAAATAAAGAGAAAAATATAGTGTTCTTTTATGCAAACCAGTAGAATGCTACCCGATTCTTTATCTTAAAAAACCCCCACAAAATCCACAATTGGAAAATTAATTTAGACCTTTTCCAACCGGCAGAAGTTAAGTAGAGGGAGTAATAAGTTTGTTTATATGAGCAGTATTAAATATTGACATAACTTTGAAAATCGAGATGCTCTGAAATCCATTCCTGACTTAAAGAATAAAATCTTGTAATTGTGCACAAATGAATAGCCATACAAAAGATAAACTCACTGGGGAGACAGGTAGTCTTGAGAGTTATTGTGGTTAAAAGTGCATCTTTGTAATTTCCCTCCAAAGATTTGATTGTGGAGAAAGCACAGATCCAGGGACCGTCCTACAAGAAGGAATAGCCAGGTATGGTGACCAGTAAGTGGGACTATGAATAACATAATCTTAGTTGGAAAAACAATACATCCTGGGAGCCAAAATTAGGATTCAAATGCTTTAAAAGTGAGAGGCAATAGGTGTCTTAAATAGGTTGGATAAAATAAGCTGATGTCATCATAGGAATTTAAAAGATAAGCTTTATAAAAAAAGAACATAAGGATTATCTTGGCTAGTTGACCCCCTCTGAAAAGCTGGACTGACAAAAATAATATCTTAGAAAATGAAAACAGCATAGAAATTCATCCTCAAATGTGAATAGAGCATATTACTAAAATCCTGGTCATATTGAATAATTAACTAAAAAAAAAAATCTATCTTTCCATGTTTAGATGTTGGATGAAAAACATGCATAAGTAAGCATGTGTGTGTGTACATGTATACACATACACACATATATACTTAATGTACTTATAGCAGTGCATTTTTATCATTGAGTTATTAAAAAAGTTTTGATAATTTTCTTTCATAAACATGGAACTCAAGATGTAAGTGATTTTACTGATTTTGAATTCAGACGGCTTAAATAATTCAACACCAGGCATGTTTCAATTCAACTGAAAATGAAAACTGTAGATGGCTGGAGATCCAGAGCCCTCACTGAGTGCTAGCTGCTGGTCTAGATGGAAACAGATAGGAGAGTTATGTCTAGCCCATACCTGATTTCAAGGGTATAGAAATGGAAGAGTGCTATAAAAGCATACAGGAGAAGCAAGCTCTTCCTGGTAGACCGGAAACCCCTGTGGAACGTGTCACATGTAATGTAGCGTATAAAGTTTGCCTTCAAGAAGGAACAAGCTTTCTCCATGGTAGGGGAGGTGATTAATAAGTTAAATATAGCTTGTCATTTGCAGATAATTTTATTTTACTAAAACCAGAATTTGGGAATTTTTTTTACCAAGTTCTGTGAACTTTTTAGAGATAATATATATAATATCTGATAAGGCAAAGCATTCTTAAAACAGTATTTCAATTACAAACTTCCTTCCAATTGAAAGGAAGTCTGTTACTTAAACAATAGTAAAACCACCATAAAATCGGTACCTCCAACTAAAAAGAAGAGTGGAAAGTGCTGTAAGAAAGACCATTTCCAAATGATCCTATTCCCAAGGAGTCTTTACAAGCTATTAAAGTATCAGTCAATGCCAAAATGTCTTTACCGCACTGACCCACAGGTCATTTTATTATCTGATTTTAAGAGTTGTAGCCATAGATGGTACTATTTGCTGGAAGGCACAAGAGAGCGGATTGCATCGTAGGGAATCGAGAGTCACGATCTTACACTGAAATGAACACGAGTGTACCTGTTAATAAATATCATCCAAAGTCAAATGGACAATTTAGCATGACTACTGCAAAAATGTTAACTTCAGTCAGACACAGATCCTAAACGAGGCTTAAAAATTGGCGATGATATCAGTGCATGTCTTTCATAATTGCCCCGTGAGGAATGCAGTTCCTAAGCCATTTCTCATTGCCAGGCTGGGTACCCTTAGCTCACAGAGCCCACTAATAACTTACTCAGGTAAAAGGAGGTCTCACAGTTGATTATTTTGTCATAACAAGGATTTTATTTTGGAGGGTACGGGGCTTATTTGAGGGTGAGAAAAGGTAGTGGCTAGCACTAGAAATTTAGGCTACAAGAGTGCTAAAGTCCACAAAAAATGTTTCAACACAGAAACAGACAAAAGCTAACCAGTTGCCATTTTGAAGACACAAGGAATCATATTCATTCTGCCCCTGGACAAAGGAAATAGTCTTTTGTGACCAGAAAAATAGCACTGAGCACTAAGGAAGACATGCTGCCAAGGTACAGAGTAAAATTGTTTTATCTCCTTTCTCAATCCCTAGTTACCTGGACAGCAAACTAGTCCACACTGCCATGACCACAGTTAGTCCTGGGTACTTTCTTTTGCCTGAAACCCAGTGATTCACGGAATTGATACTTTCTTCCCTTGTCATCCAATAGAAAAACTATAGCCCATAGCTGAACGGACACAAGAACAATTGTCCAGTAATCATTTTCAGTCGTGGTCTTGTATTAATATACTCACACAAATTAAAAAGCACATTTGAAAAAACTCAAATCATTTGCTAAAGACAGAACCAGGAAAATCTATATGTGTGACACTTCAGACAGAGCTTTTACCTTGAATTTCTTTCTCTAAGCTGAACGTTATGCAGGTAATGGCAAATGACAATGTTGTGCACCAATTACTAAAAAGGTCTTTGAGCACCATGAACAACTGCTAGGTCTAGTCTCCTTTAAACTCTGACACACAAATACCCTGGCTACATCAACCTGATGCTGCTCCTTCTAGATTCAGTGCATATCTGCTCTTGCTCCTTTAAGTTGGTAGTGATCTGGGTTGAATTATATAAATTCAGAGTAAATATGGGTAAATGTTTCTACGTCAGGCAGAGGAAAACTAAAAACCAGTTTTCTGGTTTAAGATAGCCAAGTCTGTGCTTTTAAGGAAATACAAATTTTGGCTGTTGCAGAGACCAAGTTCAGCTCCAGGATTCCAGAGATAGGAACATATTTGAGAACAGTGGCCTTGAACAATAACTGTGAACACTGATGGTTATTTCTGATCCTCTGCAATAAAAATCAGTGTAAACCTTAACCTTGACTTCGTATTGGAATCACAGAAAAATTTCTTCCAAAATGGGGCTCCAACACACTTTGACCCTAAGTGTAGGGCACTGATATTAAATTGCACAAACACACACACAAACACCCACAATGCCAAGGTAGTTCCACCACGTAGACCATATTGAGACAGAGTGCTTAGAAAATTCCCTCTTGATGTAAGAATATCACTTATTTGGCCAGGTTTGCCCTGGTTGCACGTTACTTGGAACATATACTCCTCTTCAGTGTTTATGTCCATCCTGTTGCTAAAGGTTGGTCTGTTATCATAGCACATTCTCCACCAGAGTGATCTTATGTGAGTCAAGAGTTTTCTTTCTCTAGCCTTCCTTTCTTTTAATTTGAACTTTATATTAAATATAAAAAAGATATATATTCTGCTTCAAGTTAATTAAAAAAGGAACATGATATGTCAGTGCACTCATGGCACTTGCATAATAAAAGTCCAGTTGTATTTACATCGAGATATCCCAAGTAAGCTCCTGTGACAGACTGACAGAAATGATAGTGATAATGTAATGGGCAACAATGGACATAATTCAAAGAGAAGGGACAATACACTTGCTTATATTTTTCACACTATATTACCCCAACAAATTACTTATCAAAGTTTAAGAAAAAAATATGTCTATTGATAAATACATACTTACCAAGAAAAAAAACTCAAGACCAAGGTTGTCTAAAAAGACAGATGTTTAAAATATTGACACCAGCTGCTACTCTGGTCGCATTAGAAACTGAAGAAGGATGTTTGGGATCTCTGAGAGGTAAGCTAAAGAGAGATGATCAAATGACTATCGGAGAAGTGAAATCTGTGGGCCAATTGCGGCATGCTGGGAACTCCGTCAGCAGGCCCGACTCCTCTACAGTTCTCACTTTTCCATGGATGCTGGGTTCTGGGGCAGAGAAATTCTGCTATGGTTGGCTTTTTCATATTACATTGAGCGTTACAGTGGGAAGTCGTCTTTAATTGCCAACACTCTTACCATAAAGAATTTGATTTAATCTTTGCTTTTATGTCAGACCCTATAAACATGTATATATGCATGTATATGAATATCTGTACATGTACATACACATATATCATGTGTGTGCGTGTATGTATATGTATTTTTGTTGTTGCAAATGTCTGGAAAACCATACCAGATCTTCTCTACCTACGAAAATTCTGATTGTTGCCAGAGCCTTACACAGCTTGTCTCATTCCCATTAATTTTATGTTGCTACTACACTCAGCTGCAGTTGATTCTACATCTTACTTTTAAAGTGATTGTATGTCTCAAGACTGAGTGCTGTAAAAATAATGAATTTGTGGCCGTTATTCCATGAATTGGATATAGAGGAATGGAAAATTTGACTTCCTTTGTATTTTCAAACTGAGAAGTTACAGGTAACAACAAGGAAAAAAAAATAATCAATGCCTGCAAATTGTCCATCTCAAACTTCAGGTCTCTGCTGCAATTGGGGTATCACTTCTACCCTAAAATTGTTAGTGCTTTCATTAAACACATAAACTTTTCCATGCAAAACTGATCTAAAGTTTTTGATGTTACCCATGTAGAACTTCTGATGAGTAAAATTTCTATTCAAGTTTGTAATAAATATGGGTCTTTACGAATCTTGGCTTATATGTTTGTTGCTTTAAAAGGGAATTTTGGGGGGATTTGTTTTTGGACATTAGAGGAGAGGTAGACAGTTTTATCTGACTTCTTTTAAATGGGAGTCCCTTAATTCCTTTATGAATTACTAATGACTTCGACGGAGTTAGGCATTCTTTTCTCAATAATGATAATAATTCCAGACTTAAAAATTAATTTTCTACTAAAGATTAATTTTCAATTAAATATTAACAGAATGAGCCAACAATGAGATTCAAACAGGATGAATATCTCAAATAATGTGAACATTATTTGGTTGCAAAAAATTGAAAGCAATACAGTAAAACAAATAGGGTGCTGTGACAGAAAGTGACTAAGTGGAGAATGGGGAGGACTGATTTAAGTTGGGTGACAAAGGGAGGTCTCCTTGAGAAGTGGCATTTGAATACAAACCTGTGGAGTAATGGACTTAGTTGTGCAGAGAAACGGAGTAGCACTTCTAGCCAGAGGGTACTGAAAATAGCCACAAAGGAGGAATGAGCCTGGGAAATGCATTAACAGAAAGAAGTTCAGTGAGCGAGGGGGAGAGTGGGACAAGTCAAGACCTCCACAGGTGGGCACTGGTTCATGTACAGACTTTCATTCTATCTGAAAGAACTTGGGTTTGATGTCAAATACAATGGAAAGGATGACAAGCTCTGCTTTCTACTTTGAGATCATACTGGTTGCTCAGATGATGTGCACATTGTTTGGTAGCTGTATAAGTGGACTGAAAGGAAGAAAGAAGTGAGACTATCAGTTACCACTGTATGCAGTAACACAGGTGAGGGGAGATTATGGTTGGAGAATGGAGCTAGAGACAGGGAAGGAGAGAAGAAAGCACAATAGGGGTACACACAGGTAAGATGGAACTGGATAGATTTGACATTCAGATGGAGGTAATAAAGATAAAAGAGAATAATTATGTTTTTGCCACGAGCGTTCAGAGTAATACAGGGCTTGTAGTGCCATTTGCTTAGTGCTGTTCAGGTAAGATTGAAGGAGAAGCAGGTAGGGAAGAAGCAGTGGATGGTGGCACTCTACCCCAGTCATACCAAGCATGCAATGGCACCGAGGCTGGAGATGCTCAGAAGTGGCGGTGGAGGTAGCAACTGATTAAGCCTACACGTCACTAATAAAAACGTTAGCACAAATACAGCCACTGACAAATTGAATGTACACTCCCGAAAAGGTTCCTGGACCAAAGAGGGAATCAAAACAAAATTATTAAGCTCTTGGAAAATAATAAAGACATCGTATTTAAAAACTTTCTGAGGAAAACGCTTTTATGCTGAAATTCTTTAAGAATTGCGAAGATAGAATGGAAACACAGGAGATGAGTGGTCTTAGGAGCATACAACAAATCGTAGAAAAGTAGGAAGAACAAATTTATGAAAACTGCCTCGCTACTGGTCTGCCATCGTTTCTATCTAGAACCCTTGCAGCAAAGGATGCTTCTTGAGTGTAATTTTTTCATGACGGGAAAAGCTCTTTGGAAAGGCCAGCACTCTCAACCAATTCAGATCCATAAAAATAATTCTATTGTAAAGTATCAGCTGCCCAGCAGCCTCTCAGAAAAGCTTCTCCAAATTCAAATAAAACTAGCCAGTCAAAATAAGATTTTGGAAAATGAAGCACTATATAAACTTGTCAGTTATCCTGATGATAGAGTACTGGCCCTGTCTTCTGCTCTTTGACAGATGAAGTAGAATGGATTTTTTAAAATGACCCATTTCTGCCCCTGATAGGACTGGGCTCCACCCCACAGAGCTGAGGCAATACACAAAACAACAATTTTTGTATCCCAGAGACAACAATGGAAGAATTGTGCATCCCTGCCACTTCCTCCAGCCTCCTCTCCATCGTCATTTTCTTTCCACAATGTATGCCCAGTCCTTCAGCCAGCGCCAACAGAAAAGTCAAAGCATCCACTTCTACCATCTTACCCTTCCCATCACCTCCACTTGCCAGACTCTGAATTTTTTCTTTAGTACTATTCGTATCACTAAGCATAGCCATATTTAGTTTTGTAGGTTGATTCTAACAATAAACAACTCGGACATCATTCTCACTACTTAATGTAGCTTATTTAGTCAACAAATTTCATGCTACAATTACATTTTTCTTTCTCTAGACCCAAAGTTACAGCCCTGTCACTTCAGGTAAGACTTTTTTCAAACCAAATGTGAGCAGTTTCTTGTCTGCATGTTCCTGTTTGCTGTATTCTTTGGGATGATTAAAGTTCAATTCGTTGAAACATTTTATTTCCCTCATTCTCAAGTTTTTCTGGATCTATCCATAAGTGTGCTCTCAATGAAATCGGTGGATTTGTTGCAAATTTGTTTATCCTGTCTTCCCATTTATTTCCTATTTTGAGAAACTATTTTAGTCTTTTAGCTTTGAAATATTCCTCTACTACTAAATGGCCTTCTGCAATCAACTTTTGGTAAACTCTGTGCTAAGGAGATGCCTGGTGTTCAAATACTCCTTGTTCCTTCTTAGGAGATTTTATTTACATTCTGAAAGCTTTTGTGGTGTATTAGAAATTTCCACTGTGGCTTTAGTTGTGGATTCTTGTTTGACTAAATTTGTACAGGACACTTGCTGTATTCGTGCAGTCTGCTGCCCATTGGCCTGGATAGTTTTAAAGTACTTTTGATCTTTATCTCATTGTCTACTTTGTTTTGTTTGGAGGGAGATTTATTCAACTTTATTTTAAAACTGTTCGATCAAATTAAATTGATTTCTTATATATTCACACACATTTGCTCATTGGGGTGTTTTTATACTCACATAAATATATAAATGTCCTAGGTCTGTATACAAAATTACCAGTCAGTGATTTAGATTGATTTGGCCTAGTTTTATTCTGTTGTTGCTTAATTTTTCTCTTTGCCCAGATTCTGAATTGTTATTTTTTAAGCCTATTTCCCTTCTCATTGTTTTTAGTTCAGTCTTTCTTTTTATTTTTATCTGTATAAATTTATGGGGTACAAGTGCAAGTGTTTTAGTTGTGTAAATTTAAGGGGTAAGAGTCTGATTTTGTTACATAGATATGTTCTTTAGTGGAGAAGTCTGGACTTTTAGTGTATCCATCACCTGAATGATGTATACTGGATCCAGTAAGTAATTTCTCATAATCTCAATCTTTCTCTTTAAATGGCTAGTCCTCCTTAAATATGTTGGTTACCATTCACATTTAAAACATAAGGAATTCATCCAAATTCCTACACTAAGAGACTTCACCAAACTCTCTCAGACTTCTAGTAGCTTAGGGCCATGTCCTTAGGATGACTCTGTCTATTGTTAAAATGTCCAACTGAGAAGGCTCAACACTACCTAGAGAATTTATGGTTTACTTCAGCCAAAACCCTGTGATGGGCAGATAAGCTCCTAGGCCCCTTCTGAGAGCATTTACTTTAGAAAAGTTGCAGTTCTAAATCCTTTCTCTGTCCTTTTGAGTTGTAAATTCTCTACCACCCAGAACTGCCTCCTCAAAGACCTGAGAGACATCTTTCTCAAATGTAACATTCAAGGAGACAGCTTTCACTCTCTCTCCCAGTCCCTGAGGGAAGGTAAGTGTTTTACCTTGGTCTTATCTTGGTCAAACCTGGGTCCCTACATTCTGTCATAAAAATAGAAGTTTGTTTCTCCTCTGTAAAAGCATCAATTAGCATACCCAGATGGCCTAGTTACAGAACCAAATCTAACCTAACTCCCTTCAGTATCTTTCGTTAGTACATTCTAGCATCTAAAAATTCTCCCGTATTTTGTTTCAGCTGAGTTGAGCTTAGGTCACAGTGAATTTTGTTTGTTTGTTTTTTAGACATTGCCTCACTCTATTGGTCTCAAACTCCTGGGCTCAATTAATCCTCCCGACTCAGTAGCTGGGATGCAGTCCTACAGTGGATTTTAATTTCTATTTACTCTCAATTCATATTACTAAATAAAATCTGTCATGATCACCTTTCATGAGTATCTTCCCTTTTTTTAATATTTGAGAGCAAAATTCTTTTATTTGGGGTACCAGTGCCTCAATATCTGTCCTAGGACTCCCCTTACAGAGTTGATTTGTTTTCTTTAAAGAAACATCACTCAGTGTGTTATCTAAGCAATAAAACACTGGCTTGCAATTCACTCTGCTTGGGGATGCTGGATCCAGGACCAGGATTGACCCTTTTGTGTGCAGTATTGCGTTTCTGTGAATGCTCTTTGCAGTCCTGTGCCTGGTTCTTACACATTTATAGCAGCATCTCTAAGTCTGCATCTTTGTCCTGTCTCTGCAAGCTGCTTGTTCTGCCTTCTCATCTGCGGCAGGCACTCTGCTATGAATATGTTCTCACCTAAGCTCCCCCGTACTGATTCACAAATTACCCTTCCTTCCTCTGCTTTCTGCCTTTCAAAATATCGTGGAACTCTTCCATCCACAGCAGGACTTGTATGATTATATTTGTTCTTATGGATGTTTACCTTTTTAATTGCATGACATTTTAAAGAGAGGAAATGAAAATAAATGAGTGACTTTTAAAAATTGAGTCAGAAAATACTATATACTGTGCTTTAGTTTGTCTAGCTTGTGTCTAGAAAAACACAAGTTGCCAAAATAGATCATTAAGTACAGTAGATGTTGATTGCAGAATTTCAAAAATCGTCTTTTAAAACATTGATACAGCCAATTTTATAGAAATAAAGATTCTAACTCACAGGGACCTTATGACTTCAAGGGATACAAATTGATCTAAAGAATAAAATAGATACAGTTAATTTTCTAAAGTATTTTTATAAAGTTAGTGTGCAAGATCATCTTGGTGAGATGTTAATTTTTGTTCTACTTGTATACTTGCGAAATGTTCTCTCATTTTAGTAAAGTAGTAAGACATGTTTTGTTTCCTTGTTTCAACGATATTTCTGGAACTGAAGGCAGAATTAACAATTCCTGGCTTCTCTTGTGAAAGACTAAGCAATTTTTAGTAATTATAACAAAGAGGATTTGTGTAAAACACAATAAGGGAAGGAGCGAGGGAAACAAAGAGAGACAGAGAGAGAGAGAGAGAGAGATTCGTATTCCAGAACCAGGCCTGTAATTGATGGATCTAGACCCTATGTTCCACCATCTGGAAGAATTCAATGATCCCTTTTTAGAAAAAAAGCTGATATAATAGTTGGTTCTCTGAAAATTAAAATACAATACACTCTGAGGGAAACTAATGAGAAAAAATATATATATATATATTTGAGTTGGAGTCTCATTCTGTCGCCCAGACTGGAGTGCAGTGGCCGCTCCCAGCCATCGCAGCCTTGACCTGCTGGACTCCGGCGATCCTTCCGCCTCAAACTTCCAAGTAGCTGGAACTACAGGTGTGTGATACCACGCCCAGCTAATTTTTTGATTTATTGTAGAGATGAGGTCTCACTAAGTTGCCCAGGTGGGTCTCAAACCTGTGGGCTCAGGCAATCCACTCACCTCAGACTCCCAAGGCGCGAGATTACAGGCTGAGCCACCAAGCCCGGCAAGAAAAATATTTTTAAAGTGCAAATAAACAAAATACTCAAAATGAGAAACAAAACAGTAAAAACAAAAAGGATAAGAATGGCTTCAACATTGGAAATATATTTCCCAAAATATTTCAAAAGCTGGTTGAATAGGTCAATTCTCTAACCAAGTAAAATGGCCAAAATTTGCCCCTGAAATATCAGTATTAGTCCTAAAATAAATGCAGAATGCTATCAGAGGAAACGAGATACAAGAGAACCACAATATTCCACAAATGAATTAGAGCCAAATAGCCCTAGTCTCTTCAAATTTCTCTAGAGTTTGGAAAGACAGTTTCCATGTTCTTGCTCTAAATTATTTTCATGAAGAAAGTATGCTCTGGATTAAAGAAAAGCTAAATATATAAACATTTAAATGCATAAAAACTGCAATAAAATCTTAATTATGACCACTAATTAAAAAGTTTAAATACATTATTGGTAGACATAAACAAGCAACATATCAAAAGTGTAGTCTTCTAAGAGTAGATAGAAGTTATACTCAGGAAGAACATATTTAAAGAAAAAAGTAGTGAAATGATTCATTATAGTAATATTCAAACAGAGAAAGATCTGATCATTTAAATGCTGGTTTCATATTTAAGAATCCATTGCCAAATCCAAGGTCATAAAGATCCACCCCTGGCTGGGCTCGGTGGCTCAGCCTGTCATCCCTGCACTTTGGGAGGCCGAGGTGACTGGATTGTCTGAGCCCACAGGTCCAAAATCAGTCAGGGAGACTTGGTGAGACCTCGTCTCTACAGTAAATCAAAAATTAACCGGACATGGTAGTGTGTGCCTGTAGTTTCGGCTCCTTGGAGGACAGGCGGAAGGATCGCAGGTCGAGGCTGTGGTGGCCAGGGGCGTGCCACTGCACTCCAGTCTGGGCAACAGAGTGAGATTCCAACTCCAAAAAAAAAAAAAAAAATGCTGAGAAAGTCTTTGGACAAATTCTGTATCTTTTCCTTATTTAAAAGTGACTAATAAAAGTAATATATTGATATCTTCACCGAGAAATGCACATTTTTTTAGTCTCATTTTTACCCTATTTAACATGGTACTAATTTGGTGTACAATATGTGTGTGTTTTAAAGTCAATGATACAAAATTGACTATATCTGTCTCTTGACAAACAAAAATAACAATCTTATGCACATATAACATAAAAATTTTCAAATAACATCATATGGAATAAAAAAATGATGATACAAATTACTGGAGCCATGGGATTTTATTTTAATTACCAACATTTTAGAATGTTTTTCTTAGTATGATGCATATTCTCAAACCACTCCAATGTCAATACATTGTGTAATCTAAAAATAAAAGATAATTGGTCAATGTTGCCCATTAAAAGTTGACATAAAAATAACAAACTGAAAATTTTGAATATTTGATTTGAGATAAAGTTGTAATTTTCCTAAAGTAATGAGCTGTAAGAAAATAAGTAGAAAATAGGCCAAGGCCATAAGCTGATGTCTTACAGAAAAGGAATTATACATGGCCTACTAAATAAGAAAACAGAGGCAATATCGCTCATAAGGAAGAGAATGCAAATTAAAGTTTTAATAAGATACCTATTTTAAAGCGCCTGGTTTGGAAATAACATCTTGCTGATTGGGGAGTGAGCAGAGTGATCAGTTTACATGTCCCTTAAAAGTGAAAGACCAAGCTTTTTTGTTCTGAAATGCAACCCACAGATAATGATGTGAATGTGTACAAATCCAAGCTCCTAAAGATATTGCTTTGTTTATAATAGCAAAGAATTGAAATGGCATAAAATCTTATCAAAATGGGGTTGTTAAATAAATATTTTTATAAAATAGAATAATGTCTAGGAGTTAAAAAATTATGTAGGTTTCTATCCTGTGAAGCTATATATAATTATATGTGAGGTCTATATTTTCATGAAGTAGTCAGACAAAACAGTGAAAAGTAGGTTAATGCAAATCAAAGAAATACTCAATGTGACACAGTTTATGTATGTTCACAGAGAAGATTGTGTGTGTAACGAATATCTTTGGAAGGACATTAACAGATGTTGCTGTTGGAGCAGAAAACAGAGAGGACTTTGCTTAAGGCAGAAAACAGAATTTGGAATTATTTAGTGTGTATGTAAATTTAAGGGGTACAAGTGCAATTTTTTGCTACATGACTGCATTGTATAGTGGTGAAGTCTGCGCTTTTAGTATAATCCACCTGAATACTGTACATTGTACCCATGAAGCAATTCCTCATCCTTCATGTACCTCCAACCCACCCATACTTCTAGACTCTAGTGTCTATTACTCTGCATTCTATGTGCATATATACATGTGAAACCAAAGGGTACGTGACTTTCTGTTTCTGAGTTGTTTCACTTACGATAATGTCCTCTAGCGAATCTATGTTGCAGCAAATGATGTGATTTCATCTATTATGGCTGAATAGTATTCCAATGAATCCCCAAAACGAGCTATGATTGCCTACAAGCCAAAATCTAGGGACAGGAGGGGATGTAAGACAGCTACCAGGAGTGAGGGCTATTATTATCCAGTCCTTTGAAACAGATGGTACCACAAGACCTTGGTGCCAGAGGGAAAGGTCAACAGAACTGGGATTCACAAATTCTGAACAACCTTTGCTCCCAGTCCATCTTCCTATCAATGACTGGGACCTTGTATTATTAGAAACATTGTATCACCTTTGCTGTGAGAACCATTTTGAAGGAGCTACCATGAAAAGCAGAACTTTATGAAAGATGTAGCGGCTGCAAAGCATCACAAGATGAGTGTCTAGGGAGGTTACCCTCCCTGGAACAGCCCTCTGTAAGATGTGAGTGGTGAAGTTCAGGGTTCAGAGGTGACTGGCAGCAACATGAGCCACCTTGCGGGCCCAAATCTGCAGGCAGAAGAAAAGAGAGAAGACAGGCAGCAGAATCTCAGTGTCGGATACAGCAGACCCTGTGGAGGAGAACCATAGACTCAACTCCAGGTGTTTGCTGCAGAAAAAAGTCTTAGTAATTAAATGTGGGACACTCAGTGCAGTAAGATTGTTTTGGTTAAATGTATTTGTTTTGCTTCATGCAGAGAGAGATTCTTTACAATATTCAAAACAGTAGTGTAAAAAGACTGTAGAACTTGGTAAAGGACTCAAAAGATAATTGAATTTACATGGAGATGTATGGTGTTCCCATGTAAAGAGAGTACCACAATTTCTAACATCAAGTTTATTTAAATTTGTATTATTCTTGTTCTCAACCAAACTCTCAGTAGCATTTTTTTTTCCTTTTTCTGTTCTTGACAGAATGATTGCAAAACCCATTTTGAAGAGTAAATATTTGAGTAAAGTCATGAAAATATTGACAATGAGGAATAGTGCATGATCCAAAAGACAAGACTAGCTATGTAAGTCTAATACTGGAATTACTTCAAAAACAAAGTGGATTTAAGGGTCCAGAAATAAAGCATAAGACCAAGGAGAATTCAAGCATCTGGATGGAAAGATCTGTTTTACTTATCAGGTTTGATTCTGTTTAAGGTCTCTCTCTCTCTCTCTGTTTCTCTGTCTCTGTTATCTCTTTCCTCGCATACACACATATGCATATATACATATAAACACACAGATGCACACACACAAACAAAAAATATGGAGAACAAAAAGGCAAAAATCATAGTTATCACTTAACTTAAAAGTTGTAATATAATGTTGTTAAATTATATATTTTAAAAACATTAAAAGCATATATATTTTTAACACCTTAAAAATACTTGCAATATCCATTAACATATATTTATTAAATATTCTAATTAAAAAGCATGAAAAATCCTAATAGAAAAATGGACAAAGCGATATGGGTAAACAATTCACAAAATAAAACAACATAAATGGGAAATCAATAGTATTTTAGTGTTCTTTTATTTATAGACATGTGAATATGCATATATGTTTCCAGTGGAAAATAGCTTGAAATTAGTTGTTAACATTGTTAAATTGTATATTTTCTCTGACTTGGCAATTTCACCAGAAATTGAAACCAAGTCATATGGAAGCATCTTGGCAATGAAGAAGTTTTATCCCTTAGAGATCTTTGACACTATTATTTATAAAAACTTTTGTCTTTTAGACAAAAAAATCTAAATGTCTAAAGAACCCTAGGATTATTTAAATTTATCTAGAATATAGCAGTTTCAGTATGAAACTCTTCAAAATGTAAGCTTCACATCAAAATATTGACTTTGATTACCTTCCAGTAGCAGAAACATGGTGTTTTCTATTTTTGTCTGTTATTTCCCACATGTTTTGAGATTGTCTACGTTGAGCATTCAATTTATATGTTAAACAGGAAGTCACAAGAAATGATTCAGATAACTTTTCACCAACTGATACATATGGCACAGTCATACAAGCTCAAAGTACATATCTTAGCCCCAATGAATTTAATGATGAAAAATTATGAATCAAATTATCCAAAAAAATATTTTTTTATATTAGAATGTTCATGGGAAATTAAAAATGATTGCCTGAATTCCATGAAGATAAACCAAATACTTAAATTTACTCTTTGAGAATTGGCTTTTTACTTTTATTCTTAGTGCAATGACTTTCAGAAATATATCTAGATTCTTCTCTTTGCTTTGAAAACTTAGATGACACTAAGAAGGTTTATCATCTTAGAATCACACTATGAAATAAATACTTTTAATATATTCTCTTTTCATAGGCTTATCTACTTAATACAAGATGTCAGATTAAAAAGTAAAGTATATAGAGATTTATAGTAGACTGTAAATGAAAAATATAAAACAATTTACTTAATAGTCTTAAATTTATGGCATTTTGCTGCCACAGAGTATTGGTCAAATCAGTTTTTTAGTTGTGTTCTATAAAAGTATCTTAAAGTTTAAGACATTATTTTTTTAAGCTTAAAATATTCTGAAATTACAATCTGTAAAAGAAATATATTATTCTACTGTAGGTCTTATTTCTAGCCTACAATGTCTGTGGTGTAGTTTTATTTTACTCCTAGATTGAGAGTATGTGCTTGCTGCAAATTTTCTTGGTTATGATATAAAATAGTTATAATTATATGTTTGTATACTATGTTTATATATCAATAGCATATTAGATATAAATATGTATTCATAGATTACATTTATATTAAACAAATTGTTTTTATGTTATATATGTACAATGCAATTATAAATATCAATACATTAATATAAGTATAAATTATAAATATTCAATAATTTTTTGTGTATTTTCTTAATAATCTTAGAAATTCATTTCTAATCATAACTATACAAAGATTTCTCTAATTGTATGTTGGAAATGTGCCATAAAAGACAACACAGGCTGCTTATTGACAAAACTAGAAATAAATGTGATGTCAACGGAGATATTCTTTCAGTCACTGAACTCATCACCCGAGCTAGCATTCATAACACAAAATCAATAATTCTCTCAAGTACTAGGATTTCTCAGTCAATACTATCATTTTGTGAAGTCATTATGGTAGTTTTAACTTTTCTGTACCCACTGGTCATGCATTGTATTCTGTAGAAGTTTTCTACTATTAATGACAACAAATTCAGTGGTCTGAAACAGCACAAATTCATTTTCTTACAGTGCTGTGAATCAGAATTCTGACATGGATCTCACTGGGAATACATCAAGGTGTGAGAAGGCTACAGAGCTTTCCAGAGGCTCCAGCAAAGAATTTGTGAGGTTCTAGAGGTCCCCTGCTCTTCTATGCTCATAGTCCCTTCCCCCAACTTCTCTCTGACTCTCTCCAGATTCCCTCTTCCACTTTTAAGGACCCTTGTGAATACATCAGGCCCCCTTGGACAGTCAAGGATAATCTTCTTATTTTAAGGTGAGATGAGTAGAAATCTCAATTCAATCTGCAACCTTAATTCCCCTTTGTCCTGTAAATCCACACAGTCATGGATTCTGGGGATGAAGAGGTAAACATTTTGAAGGATTATTATTCTGCACATTAAATACTCTGAGTTATTCTTGTAACTTCTTTAGGATCCATAGAACCATGAAAAATATGTCGTTGAGCGTTGTGGCAATTTGACTAAAAGTAAAAGATCTTCACTCAAAAATACTTGCCTCCATTCTCAAGTGGAAAAAGTTTGCTTGGGAATTAGTGAAATAATATGTTAAAACAAAGTCTTGTTGAAAGAATAAAGCAGACCTTTAAAGAAAATTGGAATTTCTCAGCATGTTATATTGTCAAGTTATTCTATGTCCTACTTATTTTTAGAGAAAAGCATTTAGGCACATGATAATCTACACTCTAGCCATGCATTATTATTATTAGTTTTTGCATAGAGTAACCCCTTTCTTGTGTTAGATCTAGTAAAGGTCACAGAGGAAGGAGTGTGAGGAAAGAAAAGGATGAGGAAAATGTGGAATAGGACAGGTAAACGTATCACTCATTGACTAGGAAGTCAGAGGTTCAGTAGCTGCTTTAGTTCTGTTTTTAAAATTATACAATATCAGTAGTGATATGATTAATTACATGATTCAAAAGTGAGCAAATTGAGCAAACAGATGTTGTAAGATAAACTAGTTTGTCTCAAATCCCATGGCTAAAATGAGAAATGGACTTGGGATCCAAACCCAGATCGCCTTGTTTTGCAGGCTGCGCTTCTTCCATTTCATAAGCCAGGAGTTGAGTAAAGACAAAACAGTCATCCCTCCATCCTTGCATGTACACAGTATTTTAGGAATCCCTTCAATGATCTGGGTTACCGTGAGTCCAAAATATACTTCAATCTTTTCTTTAAGACACCTGAAGACTGAAACTGAGCATTTCTGGGGCTGGTCCCCTACTGTAAGGTGTGAAATACTGGAAATGAATACGAAC
Source organism: Carlito syrichta (assembly GCF_000164805.1). Lineage (NCBI taxonomy): Eukaryota > Metazoa > Chordata > Mammalia > Primates > Tarsiidae > Carlito > Carlito syrichta. Next base: position 179,360 of record NW_007258209.1, on the reverse strand, counting down.
TTAGACACCTTCCCTTTCCGTCACTCAGTGGAACACATGGAGGGCCAGAGACCAGGAAGACACCCAGTCAGGGATGAGATTTTGGCAGCAGTGTAGGTCTCTGAAGCAGTTCTGTCCATTGACTTAACCTAGGTGAGCCTGGATGCTGTTGCATTCTTGTGCTGAAGAATGTTGCTTCCCCTGTGCTCCCTTTCCATGACATTCAAGGGCTGATCCTCAAAGTCAATTATGAAAGGAGGCTTTCGTGCTGATGCTTGAAAAGCATGGACTTGGAGGACTTTCTTAGGTAACAGAAGCTGGAATTTATCACAAGCTGTACCAGGCAAGCCATTCTTCTCACATTCAGAGCCAACATTGTACAGGACACACACTCAACTCTGGCTCTCACTGCTCATGGTAAAAGTCGTGGTGACCTGCTTCTTTCACCCATAGTAATACTTACTTGAAAGTGCCCTTAGCCAGGCTCGGTGGCTCAGCCTGTAATCCCGCGCCTTGGGAGGCTGAGGTGAGTGGGTTGCCTGAGCCCGCGGGCTTGAGACCCGCCTGGGCAACTTGGCAAGACCTCATCTCTACAATATATCAAAAATTAGCCGGGTGTGGTAGCGCGCACCTGTAGTTCCAGCTACATGGAAGACTGAGGCAGAAGTATCGCTGGAGCCCAGCAGGTCGAGGCTGCGGTGGCCGGGAGCGGCCACTGCATTCCAGTCTGGGCAACAGAGTGAGACTCCAATTCAAAAAAAAAAAAAAAAAAGAAAAAGAAAGTGCCATTTATCTAGATTTTACCCCCAAATGTTCATGAGGGTGAGGAGAGCAGCTGTGTGAAGGTGACCCAAGCATACCCATTTCTGCCATTCTTCCAGAAACTCTTGGTGCTGGTGAAGAAAGCTTAGATAGGAACAAATGCTGTCATGGGTAACCTCAATTCCACGAGAGAAGAAACTATAATTGAAGAGTCCAGCCCTCTGTTTAACTTATTAACAGCCTCTAATCTGGTTCTGCTGATGCTCTGCCCTGCCGGGCAAGAAAGGTTTTGTTTAATTCATAGGACTGAGTTTAGAACTCTGTAAACATTACCTTCTTCCTCACATTTATTACCTCTGTTTCAATTCAATTCAATGAACATTTATTTATACAGTTACAGTACTTTGTAAAATATTCATGACTCCGTGCATTGCACAGACAGGTTAATATTATGCTTTCCTTGGAGTTCTAGCCAAAGAAGTTTTGCTTGCTTGAAATGCTGACCACTTTCCACACTTTGTAAATTTACTTGCAGCAGTTTCAAGACGGTATACATAAGTCATGATGACCTGAGCAGTCAGGCCATCAAATTCTTTTAAAGTCTTACCCCTGTGAGGCCAGGCAGTTAGAGAATCCCAAATGGAGTATGAGTCATGACTGTAGAATAGATTCCTTATTATCTTAAAGAGAAGCTTGGGCATTTCCACAGACTATCTCTATGAGCTTTCTTATTTCTGTGGGGGAGAATGGCCTTGCAACGATCTTCATTTGACAACCCGCCTTTGCCTAAAAATAATGCATTTGCAGGACATAGCAAAAGGAGAAAATGTTCAATGAGACTCTCTTAGCTAGTTTCTCTAACTTCAGGCAGGGATATTGTGGTGGAGAGGAGAAATAGCTGAGAGCTTCCATGCTTTGTTAAGCAGATCCACCCAATAATGTGGCTGAATTTAATGAAATCTGTTGGTACCGTAGTCCTCTGCATCTTGTGTGCCTTTCTGTATTCTTTGCTCTCACCCAAACCCCTCCAACTCCATTCTCTCTTCAACTTTCACTTCTAATGTTTAGATGATTCTTCTTTTTCTTTGCTTAACTCCTGCCTTTGATCCTGTTTTGATCCCGCTTGGGCCAACCCATCGAAAGCAACTTTCCCATTTTGATGCTTCATACCTCTTTTCTCTACCTTCCCCACTTTCCACTGCTCCAGATTAATGAAACACTTCTCTAGAAAACTGACTTTGATTCCACAAGACACCTCCTTCTATAGCAATTTAAACATATCAGCCTGATTGGTGTAAGCTGTTGCCTCTGAAGTTTTGCCCTTCTCCCAGTGCCAGCACTTATATGCTCTGATTCACAGAGATCAACTCTCACTAGGTCTGGAGAAGGAGAGCAGATGCCAGGGCTGCTGGGAGAATGACAAGCTGGTTAGCCTCCTGAATACATCAGGAAAATCATGGGTGGGGAAGTCCTATGTTGCAGAAAACACACACTTCTGGGTGCAAGGGGTTCGGCGAATGTCTGGAGAAACTGAGAAGGAAATAACAAAGTGATATGATAAAATCACTCTTGAAAATATTTTTAAGCTTGGGTAATGAGGGATATTTGAGTGCAGATGTCAAGTGAACCATCTCATAACTCTCTTTTCCCTATTTCTTTCCTTCTGTATCTCTCACTCATTCCATCTCTGTCTTTCTATCTGTCCCTTTCTTTCTTTTTCTGTATTTGGCTATTTTTAAACATATTTTTTATTTAGTCATCTTTTTTTTTGCCATCTCCCAAATATACCTATCCAAGCAAATCTAGTGAATATCGTTTCAATTTCCTTTTGACTTACTTATTTGCTAATCCAGTGGTGTCAGAAGTACCTAATTTTGAATTATCAATTGTAGTTTAACCTTTCTGCAAATGAAAGAAGAGCCTCTTTATGTAAGCCTGATTTCCAATCCAATAACTAAAAAGCAATGTCATGCTTAAATTGACTGTCTGTAATCCTCCAAATGAGACAGAGAGATTAGAGAGGACATGAATTAATAGATCATGGATATTGAATGAATAAAAATGTTCTTTAACCTAATTCATACCTCAGCTCTGATGGACTCCAATAGCATTAGGAAGCTTAAGAATGGAAAAGTGCAAAGGGTGGAAATATGACTGATAGCAGATCTGAAGTTTAACATCATAGGGGTGAAGAAAAAAGCTACTATGATGAGTGACAGCATATAAACTGAGAGGAAAGCAAAGAATAAAATTTTAAAAACACAAATTAGACTATTCAGCTGACTTCAGATATGATTACAAATGAAAGACATACACCAAACCACACCCTTCTTACCAAAGATTTCAGAGATAAAAAAAGAAAAATAAATTTACCAGGAAATTCAGAGGAATATACAACATTATTATTTACCATTAATATATAGAGTTTGTATGCAACAGCACTTTTTTCTTTATCTAGACTGTCTTCATATTAAACTTGTGAGTACCAAACTGGTAAGTATTGTGCCAACTGCAGTTGCTTAGAAAGTTTACATTATTTAAAATTTTACTCTAAAATTATGTTTCAATATTAAATTTTTTTACTATACTTTTTGGGTAATTAGTATATTTTATGATTTAACCTAAATATGTAGAATTGTTGTAGGCTTGCAAATAAAAAAATAAATCATGATCGCAACTTATTATTCTGACCATCTATGGCTTTTCTGAAGGAGAGCTTGTCTGAGAACAAGATCCCTCTTGCCTGAAGTACAAACAACTTTTACCTTTTCACTGTCAGTGAAACTTCAAGTACTTCTGTGTGTTACTCTAACTATCAGATAACAGAAGGGGGAAAAGAAATAAGAAAAGAAAGGAATCCAGTTGGAACCAATTTTATGTGGACTCGAATCTGGCTCTGCAGTCTAGTAGCTAAGTAAAGGTGGCCAGATGACTTATCCCATAAGCTGCAATGTCCTTATAATAAACTCAAGATATTGACACCATAATGCTTATATGAGAGATTATCTAGGGTTAGGCATGACTGCAGAATACTTCTCAGAGCAAGTGTGGTTCAGAGAAGCAGAGGAGATAAGACGATCAAAGAATCAAAGAAAGGTATTTTTTAAAATCAGAGAATGTTGAGATGCAAGGATTTTTGGAAGTAGCTAATGGTCCATGGTGTTCCTAGGGATGAATCAATGAAGATTTTGCTTGACTTATATAACAAAGGATATCAGGAACTGGCAAGTAGAGTGACATTCTCAGTCTCCTTCATCCATGACCCTTGGCATGTCGGCAGTTCTGAACAAGTTCTCATACTCTGAGCCCATCAAATAAAGGGCAGGCTAAAAACCCTTGAGGAAGGATCTTGCGACACTTAATTATTTAGGGCTTGGTTCATGGATGGTCTTAAGGTTGGTAGTAAGGAGACATTCTGTCAGTGTGCAGAACTTGAAAAGTACATTAGTTTTATACAATATGTATGAAAGCAAAGTGGTTTTTAAGTAGAGATAAAGAGGAACTCAATGTAGTGGTGAATGGCTTGGCTTATTGGTAAAAGACCTTGAGGGGGAAAGATTAAAATATCAGAGAAAGAGTTGTCTGAGGAAGAGACATGTGAATAGACCTACAGAGACATGTGAATGGACCTTCATACCTCACACCAATGTTCACCATAAATCATTAGCACAAAGAAGACATGAGTAAGTATTGCCCAGAATGCAACATAGAAGATTTAGCTACTACCTCTGCTGAACATCCAACACACCCTCAAGATGAACATTGAGCTATACCACAAAGAGACACAACCCATCTTTTGAGGTACTGATGACATCAGACCTTTTCAGCCCTGGAAAGAGCAGCATTTTGCCCCTACTACAACTGATTCTTAATTTGAACATGGGATTACCTCCATTGCTAACAGTGCCTCTGCAACTCATTGTCAAAAAGACTTTACAAACATTCTTATTTACTGACATTAAATCAAAAACAACATTATCTTTAAACGAGGGGCTCATTTTATGGTGACGCAGACATAAACAATGGGAATATGATAATAGAATCTGTTTTCATACCCCAGAAACAGCTGTCACAATTAAATACAGAAACGTATTAAAGGTTCAGTGAGGACATATTTATGAAGAAGTCATCTCATAGGGTGTGGTATTGTTTGTTTGTCAGGATGCAGTATACATGCTGAATTTATATCCAGTGTATTGGTTTGGGTCCTCATGGGTCTGTTTGGTTTGGGAGTCAAAATGGTAGAAAGAGGATTGGCCCCTTCCATTTTCACTTCCAATAACATATATGGGCGACAATTTTAGGCTCGGTATGACTAGAATTGATAATGTTGGGAGAGACAAAGCTTTCCCCAGGATATATAGTAAGTATTCCACTGACTGTATTGTTCTATTGGTAGATTACCGGGCAAAGAAGAATTCTATGCTGATGAGGAATAATCAGAGGATTTAAGACCTGGATTAGTTTGTATAACACCTAGGGATTCGCTTGGATAACCTACATTGGTTCCATGACTGGTAAAAATACAGTTAAGTTCTCTACATATAAATGAGTTCTATTCTGGGAGCACATTTGTAAGTCCAATTTGTTTGGAAGTCCAACAAAGTTAGCCTAAGTACCTAACTAATAAAACCAGCTGTATGGTACTGTAGTAGGTTTATAATACTTTTCACATAAATAATACTTAAAAAAGCAGTACTGTACAGTAAGGTACACAAAAGCACAACCATTTGTACTTCTACACATATGACAATGTATGCCAGACACCTGAACTGACTTGCGTGAATGGACACGCAAACATATGTTCACATCTTTGAAAGTGCCCAACTTGAAGCTTCATATGTAGGGGATTTACTCTAGGCAAATGGAAATTAGAGCAACAGGAGTTTGGTGAAGTCAAGTTGAACAGAAACCTCGGATTTCTCAGGAAAGAATGCTTGAACTAGACAATCAAACTTAAAAAGTGGAAAAACTGACTAAAACATGGAGAATTTAGTGTGTGATATAGAAGGGAAATTATGAAAATAAACAACAGCCATAGGACCAACCACAGAAGAGCTATGACATATCATGCATATTTTCCTATAAAAAATACTTATTTTCAGAGATTGAAGTTGGCTACCAACTTGCAGTATAGTAACTGGGTGGATCCACCATGCACATGAGTAGTCCTGAGTGGCACAGAAGTAGACCATAGCAAACAGAGTTGACATGCCACCACATGTTCACCTGGCCCACCTCTGAGTTTTCTGCAGCAACAGTGGACAATTCACAACACTTCATTTGGTAGCAAAATAAATGCATCACCTGCTGCTTTCTGCTTCGATTCCGGAGGGCTTGGGAGCTCACCTTGGGATCTTGCTCAGCTCTTTCCCAATACTGTCCAGAAATGCTGGTAATTAACACCCCGAGGAGCAACCTTCCAGGAGCCAGAGGCTGGATTTGATGAATACACAAGCCAGGTTACCCATTCTTCTATACTTCATGGCTCCTCTGAGAGTTCTTAGTAGGACTGAGCCCCAGTTGCCAATAATGGAAAATTGTTCACTGACACAAAATTTATTGTTGTTTTTTTTTTTCAGATCACAGATTTGTTTTTTTCTTCTTCTTATTTACCTCTACTTTCTGAGATTGCATGGTAAATAAATTGCATGGATCCAAATTCATGTAAAATAATCTGCTTTAGGGAATACATAAAGTAAGACATAATTCTAGGCAAGTTTCTTGCTATTAAAAAAGAAACTTTGACTATAAGTATTAAAAATGCATATTTTGTGTCATGGACCCATTCTGATAAAAAATAAGACATGTTTTAATAAACATACATAATATAAAGGTAGGGTTAAATTATTTAAGTAGACAAGAAAAATAAACAATTTATGAGGAACAAATTAATGTAGCCTCAGATTCTCTAGAGAAAAGTCAATGCTAAAATACAAAAGAGCAAAATTTGGAAGAATCTCATGAAATCAATGTGCAAGTCAAGGACAGATAAGAAGTAAAGTCTGTCTTCAACAATTAAGTCTTTAGGCTAAGAATCTTTAAAACACAGCACTATTTTTTCAAATGAGCCTCTCTTTAGGAAATTATGAGAGGATAAACACCAAGATATGACCTATACAAAGTGATGTTAGTAAGATGGCAGACTAGAAAGTTCCAGGCCCTTGTTTCCAGTGGATATACCAAGTTAACAGAAATACATAGACAAAAATACCTTTGTGTACTTTTGTGAGAACAGTAGAAGCCCCTTTAGTAAAAGGCCTGCAAGACCCACACAACTGTACAGTCAAGAGAAGGGACTGAAAAAGGTAGGAGAGCTCATTTCATTTTGCTTGCCCCTGTCTCTTTTTCTACCCAGCAAATTACAACCTAATCAGGAAGAAATCCCTGATTTCCCAGCTCTTTCCACAAGAGAGAAGAAGAGTAGCTATTATGTGTATCATTTTGGCATGTCTGGAGGCTGTCTGAGGGAGAGGTTTCTTCCTCATCTGGCTGAAGGTGCTGACAGGAACAGAAGCATTCGTTTAGATATCAGGTTTTATGCTGCTGAAAGCGAAGATGACCACCATGGTGCATTAGAGCAGCTTTCAGTGTAAAGTTCTCCTGGTGGGGGATGAGGGACGTCAGACATTATAAGCAGAAGAATACAAAAGTTACTGAAAACAAAATTTCTGTTAAACAATGAAACTTAATTCCTCACAGTTTTGAAAGCATAGATACAAGATGAAAGTTGTGCTGGATTTGTTCTCTAATGAGGACCCTTCCTGGTTTGCAGACGGCTGCCTTCTCACTATGCCTTCACATAGCCATTTCGCAGTGCATGTGAATGGAGGAAGGGACAGAACTCTAATAGATCTTTCTCTTCTCATAAGGTCACCAATCCTATGGATTAGGTCTCTATCCTCATGACTTAATTTAATCTCAATACCTTTCTTATAGACTCTGCTTCCAAATAAAGTCACATTTGGGGTTGAGGTTTCAATATATTTTCAGTTTCAAATGCTTAAGTATTTGAGGGGACATAATTCAGTCCACACATAATAGCATGAAAGAGAATAAAATACTTAGGGATAAATCTAGGTAAGAAGTTTAAAAACTAGGACATTAAAATTCACAAAACTTTGTTGAAAAAAATTAAAGAAGACACAAATAAATGGAAAGACATACCATGGTCATGAATTAGCAGGCTTAATCTTTTTGAGATGGCAATACTACACAAAACAATCTTCAGATACAACTAAATCTATATGAACATTCAAATGTCTTTTTTATTTTTCAGACATTAAAAAAAATTCTAAAATGTATACGAACTCTCAAGGGACTCTGAATAGTCAAAATAACCTTTTAAAAAGTTGACATGCTTGTTTATTTCAAAACATATCATGAAGCCTGAATAACTATTGGAAAAAGGAGGAAATAAAAAGGAACTTTTAACATATCAAGACTTATAGGAGAGGCATAATCTGTTTTAAGAGGGAAATTTACAGTTTTACAAACCTATATCAAAATGAAAAAATACAAATAAACAATTTAATGTTATATCACAAGAAATTAGAATAAGATCAAACTAAAATCAAAGTCAGTAAAAGAAAGGGAATAGAAAATATTAGATCAGAAATAAATGAAACAGAGATTAGAAAAGTAATAGAAAAGATTAACAAAATTATGAATCAGTTTTTTGAAAACTTAAACAACACTCCTAAACCCTTTGCTATGGTAAGGAAAAAATAAAAAAGACTCATGCAAATAATAGAAATAAAATAGGAGACATTACTACGGATAACACTGAAGTACAAAGAATCAAAAGAGACTACTATAAACAATTATATATCAACAAGTTGGATAACATGGAATAAATGGATAGATTCCTAGAAATGTAACCTCCCAAGAGTGAATCATGAAGAAAGCAGAAATCTGAACAAACAACTAGGAAGAAGACTGAAATAGTACTAAAAAGTTTCTGATTGAAAGCCCAGGATCAGATGGCCTCACTGCTAAATTCTACCAAACATTTAAAGACGAAATAAAACCAATGCTTCTTAAATTCTTCTAAAAATGTGAAGAAGTAATACTTTCCAACTCATTTCACATCCAGTATTACTCTAATATTTAAGCCAGAAAAAGACACTATGACATTAAATAAATAGTAAACAAAGAAAACATTTTCATGTCAAAATCTCTGGTGAACATAGATGTAAATATTCTCAATAAAGTACTATCAAAATAAATGCAGCAGAATTTTAAAATGATTGTTAATCATGGTCAGCTAGGATTTATCCTGGGATGTAAAGATGGTTCAAGAGACAAAAATCTATAAATGTGGTTCAGGATATTAATTGTTAGATCATTTCAATAGATGCAGGAAAAGCATTTCACATCTTTTCATAATAAAAATTCTCAATAAATTAGATAAAAAAGGAATGTTCCTCAACACAAGAAAGTTCATATATGTAAAGCTTGCAGCTAACATAATGCTGAATGGTAAAAAGTTAAATATTTTTCCTCTAAGATCAGGAGGAAGAGGAGGATACTCACTCTTTCCCTTTCTGTTAAACATATTGCTGGAAGTCATAACTAGAGTAATTAAGCAAGAAAAAGAAGTAAAAGTTATCCAAACAGAAAAGAAAAAGCAAAACTGCCTCTGTTTGCTGATAAAATAATCACATATTGAAAGCCCTAAAGATTTTTACCAAAAAACTTAGGGCTAATAAGAAAATTAATCAAGTTGCAAGATTCAAAATTAACATACAAAATCAGTAGCATTTCTATATGCTAACAGCAAACTGTCTAAAAAAGAAAATAGAAAACAATTCTATTTACAATAGCATCAGAAAAAACAAAATTATGGATGGAACTAAGGGACATTATGTTAAGTGAATTAAGTCAGGCATAGAAAATAAATACTATATGTTCTCATTCATATGTGGAACCTTAAAAAATTGATCTCATAAATGTAGAGATTAGAATGATGGCTACCAGAGACTGGGAAGCCTGGGGACAATGAACAAATATTGGTTAATGTGAACAAAATCACAGATAAGAGGATTAAATTCTACTGCTCAACAAAACACTATGGCAATTACAGTTAACAATAGTTTACTGTACACTTCAAAATAGCTAGGAAAGAAGATTTAGAATGTTTCCAACACCAAAAAAAATGATAAATTTCGAGGTAATAGATAACCCAATTACATTTATTTGTTAATTGCACGTTGCCTGTATCAAAATATGACATGTGCTTCATAAATATGTAAACCAGAATGTATTGAAAACGCAATACTAGCATGTAGAAATAAATTTAACTAAGAAGATGAAAATTATGTACACTGAAAATTATAAGACATTAATCAAAGAAATTGAGGACAGAAATAATCGGAAAGATATCTCATGTTCACGGATTAGAATGACTAATAATGTTAAAATGTCCACACTGCCCACAATGACCCGCAGATTCAATGCAATCTCTATAAAATTCCAAAGACATTTTTTCACAGAAATAGGAAAAAAATTCTCAAATTCTTATGAAATCATAAAAGACCTTGAATAGCAGAGCGATTTTGAATAAGGACTACAAAGCTGGAGACATCACGCTTTCTGATTCCCAACTATATTACAAAACTATAGAAATCAAGACAGTATAATACTGGCACAGAATCAGACACATAGACCAATAAATTCTAATAGAAAATATAGAAATAAGATCACACATGGTGGTCAACTAATCTTCAAAAATAGATGATGAGAAAATGATAGTCCTGTCAATAAATGTGATTTTTCTATTGTGGGGGAGAAGTGGATATCCACATACAGATGAATGAAATAGCACCCTTTTCTCACTCCTTATACAAGAACCAACTCAAAATGGATTAATGATTAAAAGAAAACAAATAGCCCTATTCAAAAGTGGCAAAGACTTGAATAGACATTTTTTCAAAAGAAGAAATACAAATGACCAACAGATATATGGGGAAAAAAGTAATAAACATCACTTTTTTTTTTGAGTGCAACTCCCACTCAAAAAAATTAATTAATTAATTTATTAATTAAAACCACAATGAAATACCATCTCACACATTTTAGAGTGATTATTATCAAAAAGATAAAAGTGTTAGCAAAGATGTGTGGAAAAGGGAACACTGGCATACTGTCGATGGGAATGTTAATTAGTACAGCTATTTTGGAAAATAGTATGGTTGTCTGTTAAGAAAATTCAAAATAGGGTTGCCATTCTAGACCATACAATCATCAGGCCATCCCATGTCCCTGTATATATGCACAAAAGTTGAAATCAGCGTTTCAGAGACTCCTGCACGATCAAGTTAATTGCAACATTGGTCACAATGGTCCAGATATGGAGACAAGAGAACACCCAACAATGAGCTAATGAATTTTTAAAATGTTGCACAGACACCGAGGGATACGCTTCAGTCCTAGAAAAGAAGGAAATTTTGTCATTTACAACAACATTGATGAAACCAGAGAATATTATGTTGAGTGAAATAAGTCAGGCACAGAAAGATCAGCACTGCATGTTCTCACTTATACAAGGAATCTAAAAAAGTTGAACTCGTGACAGTAGAGAAGAATGGCTATCACCCAAGTGTGTGATGGTGGGTGCTGGATGGGAAAGGGGGTGACAGATGAAGGATGCCGTTTCAGTTAGAAAGGAGAAATGAATTCGGGTGCTCCGTTGCCAAGCACAGTGACTATAGTTAATGAAAATATGCTGCATATTTCAAAATCACTAAGTTTATTTTTAATATCCTCACCACAAAGAAATTATGAGCTGATGAATAGTTAGCCTGATTTGATCATTCTCCAATGTATACAAGTATGAAAACTTCGCATTGTACCTATAAATAGATATAATTATTACTTGCATTTTAAAAATAAAATGTATTAAAAATAACAAAACAACAATTATCCAAACAGTGCATACTGACATAAAACAGACATCTAGACCAATGGAATAGAATAGAAAGTCCCCAAGTAAACTCTCACATATATGCTAAAATAGACTTAGATAAGGGTATCAGAACACTTAGTGGGGAAAAGACAAATTCTTCAGCAAATTATAATAGGAAAACTGGCTGAAGAATGAAGTTGGGCCCTTACCTTACAAAATATTAATTCTAAATGGATCAAAGACCTAAATCTAAGAGCTAAAGTCATTAAACTTCTAGAAGAAAACATAGAGACAAAGCTTCAGGACATTGGAGTTGGTGGATGATTTCTTGGTTAAGTCAGTTCAATCCCTTATTGGGTTAAAGTGAATTCTTTTTGGGAAAATAAAGCAAATAAAACATCATTCAGAGCCTCAAGTATCTCTCCAACTTTTTTTCTTTTTTAGCAAAGTGTCTGTCATTCAGTCAGACAACCAGTCATTGAGAAACAAGGCTGGGTGAAGTGGCTCACACCTATAATCTTGGCATTTTTGGAGGCCAAGGTGGGAGGATTGCTTGAGGCTAAGTGTTCAAGACAAGTCTGGACACATAGTGACACTTTGTGTCTGGGAAAAAGAAAAAAATAAGAGAAAGAGAACACAAAAAATAACTAGATGTGGCAATATGCATCAGTAGTCTCAGGAAGCTGAGGGCAGGAGTATCACTTGAACCCAGTTGTTTAAGGTTATAGTAAGCTAAGATCACACCACTGAATTCTAGCTGGGATGACAGAGTGAGATTTTATCTCTAAAAAAGAAAAAAGAAAAAGCAACAAGATCAAATGCTTGAAAGTGAAGGATAAGGAGACGTCATTAATATTTAAATTCCTGGAAGATACAAATTGATGCTACAAGATATAGGCTTAAAGAAAATCTATGATGAAGAGGCTCAAGGAAACAAAATACAAAAATTGAGAAATTGAATACAAATACAAAAATTGAGAAATAACTAAAATACATAGTTAAAAAAAATTAAAATTTGAAAGCTGAAAATACAATTGTTAACTTTATGAACGCCCTACACAGAATTAGTGACTGATTAGAAAACAAGGCAGAAAAGAGTATTTATTTCTGTACCAAGGACAGATCATAAGAAAATTATATCAACTGAAGCACTGGCAATAAAGTTCAAGGAAAACACAAAGTAGTTGTGTAAAATACTCAGAAAAAAAAGGAGAAAAATGTTAACATATGTATGAGGAGGGAGACAAAAAAACCCAATATTATCTTTTGAAGGGTGGGTCCCTTGAAGTACAGACTTCCCCCACTAGGTAAGTGTTCCAGGGACCCATTGGCATCAGTGTACCAGTTAACATTGTGAGAGACTGTGTTCGGCTTCAGTGAATCTTTTTCTTTTGGATATTCTTTCAACTGTTTGCCCATTTCATCATGAGTGATTTATCAGGGCACTGGCCCACACCACCCTGAATGTTCAGCAGTTTTTGACCAAAAACAGCATGACCTCCATGCCCCACCATTCCCATTCATCTGATCTCGTTCTAGGCAACTTTTTTTCCCTTTGTTTCCCTGATGAAAAGAGTCCTCAAAAGGGAATGTTTTGCCAATGTGGAAGAGGTGAAACAAAAAACGGCAGCAGCACTAAAAAGCATCAAAACTGAGGAATCCAAAAACCGGTTTGAGCAGTGGAAAAAGCATCTTGATAGGCGCTTTGCTTCAAACAGAGAGTGATTCGAAAGTGGCTGACTGAAGTTTAAACATGTAAGAATAACAACACAATTTTTTACAAATAAATTCCAAGTTTTTTGTCCCCCTTGTATATTATGCATAATTGAAGACTCAGGATAAGTGGAGATAGACAATATGACAGATACAGTATTTTGTTTTATAATCCATAAGAATTTTCCAGAACTGGTGGAAGATATTAAGTTGCAGTTTAAAAATAACCATAAGTCAGAACAGGTGATATTCAGATTTTTGTTTTTGTAATAGATTATTTAGAATGATGGTCTCCAGCTGCATTATGTTGTTGCAAAGGACATGATTTTGTTCTTCTTTATGGCTGCATTGTATTCCATTGTGCACATGTATCACATTTTCTTTATCCAGCGACTTTTGGTGAGCATCTGGGTTGGTTCCTTCTCAAAGAAAGAAATTCAAGCACCCAACAAACTAAGAAAAAATACTTGACTCAACTAATCATCAGAGAAATGCAAATCAAAACTAGAATGACATATCCTAATACCAGTAAAGATAATTGTCATCAAAAAGTTAAAAACAAGCAAACAAACAAACAAAAAGATGTTGGTGAGGCTATGGAGAAAAGAGAACACTTCTATGCTGTTGGTGGGAATGTAAGCCAGTTTGACATTTGTGGAAAGCAGTGTGGCATTTTCTCAAAGAACTAAAAATTGAGCTACCATACCATCCAGCAATCCCAGTTCCGGGAATACACACAGAGGAACATAAACTGTTCTTCCAAAAAGACTCCTGCACATGCGTGTTCGTGGCTGCACCATTCACAACAGCAAAAACAAAAACATGGAAGGGCTCACTCATAAGCGGGGCACAAAGGCAGCAACAACTGGCACTGCGCCTTGCATTGGGGGGAGGGAGGGAGAATAAGGGGCACACAGCCACCTGTTGGGTACCATGTACAAGAGCAGGGACAGAAAGGGCTTGCTAGAAGCCAACATTTCACCTGCATAAAATTTACTCATGTAGTAAATCTTCACATTTACTCTGCAACTCTAAAAAATAAAAATTATTGTAAATCCAAAGCAACATAAATGTGAAGAACCATACTATTATTTTTCCAAATTAATCAATTTGTTTATTTGAAATTTCAGATATGACTATATTTACCACAAACAAAATGATGTTTTGAACGATGTACCTATTGTAGAATGGATAACTCTAGCTAATTAACATATGCATTATATCATATAATTATTGTTTCTTTTTTGTGTGTGTGAGTTGGAGTCTCACTCTGTCGCCCAGACTGGAGTGCAGTGGCCGCTCCCGGCCACACACAGCAGCCTCGACCTGCTGGGCTCCGGCGATCCTTCCGCCTCAACCTTCCAAGTAGCTGGAACTACAGGCACGCGCTACCACGCCTAGCTAGTTTTGGATTTATTGTAGAGATGAGGTCTCGCCAAGTTGCCCAGGCGGGTCTCGAACCCGTGGGCTCAGGTAATCCATTCACCTCAGCCTCCCAAAGGCGCGGGATTACAGACTGAGCCACAGAGCCTGGCTAGTTATTGTTTTCTTGGTGAGAGTTCTTGCTATCCACTCAGCATTTTTTATTAACACAATGTATCATCACCAACTATAGTCATCTTGCCACACAATAAAATGGTGGTCAGAGAATGGGCTGGTCTGGACAATGCGTGAGTGGGGAGATATTGGTTAAAGGATACAAAATCACAGTTAGTTAGACAGGAGGAATAAATTAGAGAGATTCATGCTATTTGTTTTTATAAAACAGTAAGAACTCAGCATATTTTAACCCCAAGAGATTTGCTTTGTTCGTATAAACCATAAAGACGATCTTTCACAATATTGTCATTTATATTATTGTGGTTTTACTGCTATTAGTGTTGCCTTAAATTATACTCATCAAATTATCTGGAAAATATTCCTCCAACCAAATAAACTGTGTCCTGAGTTCTCTGAGTCACACAAATCTGCTCTGCACTTCTATGTAAATAATCAAGATTTAATGATGCCTGAATAATTGAGTACCTATAATTGTTTCCTGAAATTAATTCTAAAAAACTCTGACCTCCACATTCACGCCATTGTCCTTCCCATAAGTGATGTCTGCCTTAGACTGTGTGGGAAGTGACTTAGCAGGACTGGAGTTTGTGAAGCAGTCTATCATTATTCTGGAATCTCAACTCCTATTTCTGATGAGAAATACATTTTAATTTTGTATTTTAAATAATATCTCTGTTAAGACAAGTTCTTTGTTTTCAGAACATTTTAGCAATTTTTTTTTAATTTGTAGTACAGGGTCTTTTCTTTTTATGCTCATAAGATTTTCAATTAATTGTCGACAATTATCTTTGAAGAAATTAACAGGATTCTACATACTGACTACCTGTTTACCACACTGTATGCATGCACAGTTCTATTCTTTATGGGCTGTAGTACAATAGAGTATTTAATATTCAGTTTTGGGCTTGATAAAAAATGACCTTTTTGTAATGAGGATATTACCAAGCAAAGACTGAGGTTTCCTAGAGATGGAGGAATTCTGCCCCAAAACGACAACATGGAAATCCTCTATGCATTTTTTTAAATACTCAGTCACAGAATTGCCTTCACTTTCTGGCACTATTCAATCTAGAGCAAACTGCTGTTTCCTAGACCACCTCGAAATCAACCAATCCAAATCAAAATCCTATAATAAGTTATCTCTTACTCATTTTTACAGAGATAACCCATCGTTTGTGTTCTTACTCAATTCAATGAATGTCAAGCCTAACTTATCCAACTATAGATATGTTCCTGGTGGTCTTTCTCTGGAAGGTATAATAGTGTAATTTGGCAACACTAATAGAAAAATAATTTAACATAATCTGTTCACAATTGCTTAAGAATGTCATTAAATCTAAATGGTAATAATGGTAGTATAAGAAATAAAAAACAAGATGATTAGAAACATGAATATAAATTTTTTAAAAATTATATAAGACAATGGAAGTCAAAATTTAGAACCCATAATGTAGTAGCATATAAACATTTAATTAGTTTTTTAAAGACTATTGGCTAACATTGAGATAACAAGCATCAATTGCTGAAGGAGAGGAAATTAACTATGATGGACATACACATAGAGGTTGAGTCAGGCTTCTGGGTCGAAATCCCACTCCATCACAATCAGCTCTGTAACCTTGACCAAGTGAAATGACCTGATGTCACTTTATCAAACAAAAATAGAGATTGGTGAATTCAATTTGAAGTTAATATAAATAACAAATGTATGTTTGTTTACTTTATTTTACATATGTCCCATAGAATATTTGGGGAATATTTATGCCAAATCTCTGGAAAAGGATATTGTTAAAGTAAGGTTGCTAGATAAATATAAACAATAGTCAGTTAAATTTGAATTTCAGACACATCATAAATTATTTTTTGTACAAAAAAAGCCAGCAGGAAAAGATTTGTGAAGCTAGTTTTCTCTTTTTCTTTTAATTCTGTGTATCTTTCAAGATCTCTCTCTCTGTCTCTCTCTCTCTCTCTCTCTCTCTTTTATCACTCTAAAGATGTGGGGTACAATACAGGATTAGGAATCCAAGTGGTCATCATACAGGCAGAGTTTGGGCTTCCTTTGGTCCCCACTTTGCCTGGTTTGAGATCAGGTTTAAGATCTCTCTCCCTCCCCTGGCAATATTCCGCTACTGCCAATCCCTTAGCAAGATCTTTTAAATACTTTTAAGTAGGTAATTTTTAGTGGCTTAATACTAAATAATAATCTGTATCTTAGATTTGTGCCAAGAAGTCAGCAGGCATTAAAAAATATTTGTTGAATGAATAATAGCAAGCCGACAACTTAGAACTTTCAAGGTAGACATCATTACACTGTAAAAAGTAATCGTTTCTACACAATAGACAGAAATTATAGGGTCCTGACTTACTATCAAAATCATCTCAGATTTTGTTATTAGCAACGGTGGCACCTACTGTCTTTATTGATACTCTTTGTGGTGTTTTGAGATACATATCTACTACTCTGTTGTGAAAAATCTCTGTGGTTAAGTTCTAATAGCAACACAGAAAAAAACCAACAACAACAGTGAGTTCTTACAAAGAGGCATAAATATTTTACAGGCAAAAAAGTGTAAACAGGCTAAATAAAAGATGGTTTAAAGGAAATAATTGCAATACAAAGTAAAAATAGAGTCTTCAAAACTCTTTAAATGGATGTATTTAGATTTTAGGAAAGCAAAAAATGACAATGAGAATACTATCTATGAAACTGATTTGAGGAAGCATTATTATGATTTATATGTAAAACAAATAGATATTACAAAAATTTTCAAATTAAATTATTATTTGTACTATACTGAAAAAAAAAATTACTGTCTAAAATATAATATTAGAAAGTTAAAATTCCAACTAGGTTAAGGTGTCAAAAAGGTGATTTTTTTTTTTGAAGACAATTATTAAAAATAATGCAACAGGTGAATTAAGTCAGATTTTTCAACAAATCCACAAACTGGAAACATGTTGAATAGGGTAGATTGCTCTCAACTTTTAATTAATAAAGTGCTTCTAGAATCTGAAAGATATACAGAAATTTAAAGCAAATTGTCTGAATAAGAATAATGATAACAAATCTATCTTGGTGACGATGATGGATGACATCAATATTGTGTATCTATAGACAATATTGAAAAGATTAATTTTCTATTTAGTATTGGGAGATTAAAATAATATTGATCAAAAGTAAAAAATAATCTGGAACGTTCTGCTTTTGCAAAGATGGAACTATACTGTATTTGCCCTCCCACCTGAAATGAAAGCAAACCTAGGCAAATATGTGACACACTTTTTTTTTCCAAGTAATTGGACACCGAACAACAAGGAGCAGTGGTCCCTGAAAGATGAGATATAAGAAAATAAGATGAACACAAATTTTCCTAGTTTTCTGCCAGAGAAGATTATCCAGGTCTTGATTTAAGATGGAGGACAAAGTTAGAGCCAAGTGGTCTCCCTAAATTAAGAAGACAAACTTTAAAGTCTGAAGATGCAAATTTGGCTAAAATTCATAGGAAAAAAAATAAAAACACTGTAGATGAGAGACATGACAAGAAAGAAATCTCAAGAGGTTCCCCCTTTAGTTTTAGCATAAAGAGCAGCATGTTCATGTTAGGACAAGACCAAAGGCTGGGGAAAGACCCACCAGAAAAGATTGAATTGCACAGTATCTGCACCACTCATATGGCCAGTAATAGTGCCTTCTCCCAATTTCCAATAGAAAAATCTTTATAATTAACAAGACACTATTCAGTAACTTGCCTCATTAGTTAGGAAAAATAAACCCTACACTACTGGTCTAACCAAGCAATGCTTGAAAGGATGAAATTATTTTCAAGAAACTTAATTGTGTGCCACAAGAAAGCTCAAGATGATTTATAGAAATACAAAAATATGCAGCACTCAACAGGTTAAAACTTAAGTGCAATCACATTCTATCATAAGAAGAAACATGTCTCATAGTAAGATATGACAAAGAGGGAGATGAATAAGCAATCAATTTAAACCGTCCCAAGACTAACAAGAGTTAGTGGACCAGGACATTAGCACAACTAATGCAGTAAATATGACTATATTGTATATGCCCAAAAAGTAAGAGCAAAGATTAAACACTTAAAGTGCGGACATGAAATAAGTAGAAAAAACTACGTCTTTAAACTACTAGGAGAAGCTACAATGAAATGGACAATACAGTAAATGGGCTAAATAACACATCAGAACTGGAAGAAAAAAAGATTATTGAACTTGAATAGTGCTAATAAAAGGCATCCAAAAAGGAACACACAGACACACACACACACACACACACACACACACACACACACACACACACACACACACAAAACAAAATAAAACAAAAAAACTGGAGGACAACATCAGTGAACTATGAAATAGCTTCAAGCAGCCTAATATATGTGCAGCTGAATTTTTAAAGTGGAAAATGGAGTGGGAATAAAAAAAGTTTGAAGAAATAATAGTCCCAAATTTCTAGCTTCTATTGAAATTTGATATCCACAGATCCACAAACCTCATTGAAACCCAGGCACAAGAAACGTGAATAATATGATCCATTCTACATCATAATAAAACACCTCAATGAGAAAGATAAATTTATAAAGGCATTCAGAGAAAATAAACACATGCATAAAGAGTAACACAGATAAGATGAAAGTGTTTTCTTGTCAGAACATGTGCAAGTGAGAAGACATTGAATTGAGATCTTTAATGTGCTGCCTGAAAAAATTAAACAAACAAAATAACAACAATAAAATCCTTCAAACCTTAAAATTTTATTTCGAGCAAAATGGGTTATTCAAAATGAAGGCAGAATAAAAACATTTGACACATAAAGTAATTCATTCATTCACTCATTACTTGCAAATGTGCGCTAAGAAGTAATACAATTTTTTTTCTAGGTATAGGAAAATAATACTAGGTCAAAATATTGTTGAACACAAAGGAATTAAGAACACCGAAAATGTTAATTACCTAGGTAAATGACGCTCTTCACCTTCTCATAAAACTCTATTAATCTTTTCCGTGTAAAAACATATAAATAATACATGAACATTTAAAAATACCATTTAAAAATATTATTTAAATCTGTTTAAAAAGTTACTAGCCTGTTTAAAGCAACGTCAAATCAAAACCAATTTATTGCAGGGTGGGTCATATGAAGAATTAAACTGAGAACTAAAGTACAAAGGCTGGGAAGGAAAAATGGAAGCATACTTTTGTAATTTTCTTACACTACACATGATGCAGTATAATATCCCTAGAAGGTGATGTTGAACACTTATTCTATGAACCTTAAAGCAGCCAGGAAAATAGTAAAGCAAAGACATATAGCTAATAATGTCTAATTAAAGAGAATAGAATAGAGGTAAAACATTATTTATTATAAAAAGACCATAAAAGAGGAAAAATATAGAACAAAGGAAAGATGGCACAAGTAGAAAACGATTTGCAATATGGCAGGTTAAACTTCATCCATGACAATAATCCAACTTTATACTATAGGCAGCATACAGTTGAATCGACAAATTTGTCATTTTAATCTGACAAATACATTCTGATAATGGGATGTTCAGATCAAGTGTTACCAAGGAGACTTCTGCCTAGAGGATATCATGAAAGGAAGAAAAATATTTGTTGATGATAACTTGAGACTGAGGTTCTCAGAGTCACAATCACAGCCAGGGTGATCAGTTGTAAAGAGGGTTTCTTGGATGACTTGGGAAAGATCTGTGAACCACAAAGACAATTACTGATCTACCCAGCAGGACTGGGACTCAGAGTTAAAATTTGTGTTATTTATGAAAAAATAAAAATAAATGCAATCTTTTGTGTGCATTTTATTTGGAGAATGAAGAGTATATCCCTTTATAAGAGCAACGTAAAGACAATGTTATTTTACTTCATCACTGCTTCTAATAGAAACAGTTAATATGAAATGAGACCTGAAGAAGGTCTATAGGTAGACTATAGAGTGTTTGAAGTTGAAGGCAATAATAAATTAATATGCATAAGTTTATTATCTGTGGAAGCTTCATTGCTTTCCTGAGATTCCCTAGGTATTCACAAATGACATATTGTTTGAAAACTATTGACAAAAGTGTTTCTGTGGAAAGTCTTCTTATGTAGAAACATGCATGCCATTACCTCTGTATAGAGAAGATGTTGTCTATTTGGTAATAACATGCTTTTGCCTGAAATGTCTTGGCACAGCTTGTACTGCTTAATGCTGATTGAGGAGGCTCATTTTGTAGCAGGTTGTGGATGGGAACTACTACATCTTTCTTCTCTCACGTACATACATGTAATAGACTGTTCTTGTATTAGTCTAAAATTTAATAAAATTTACTTGTAATAAGTACCAGTGGAAATCCTCCGTAAAGCTTCTAATTGGTTGCAACACTTTCTTACTTGAGCTTCCCCATACAACATGTGAAGATGATTTCACAGCACTCAGAACTAAAAACTGGAGGGATTCGTTTATTGGGGGTTAGTAGAGTCTTATGTGAAGGCAAAGATCATCATAGAGCTGGATGGATATAGGTTTTGGACACAGAAACAGCACAGCTTAAGTCTAGGCTGCACTATTGAATAGCTGGGTGTCTTGAAACAATTATTTATATTTTCTTATAAAATAGAAGAAATAATTATACTCATATCTCAAGATCCTTGTGAAGACTAACAAAATGTATGCAGTATTAATAACTGATTATGATGGTCCTCTGACATGAATGCATCCCCCAGAAATTCATATCTTGAAACCCCAATTAGCGATGTGAGGGACTAAAAGGCGGGACCTTTGGAAAACGATTAGGGCACAAGAATATAGTCCTTATGAATAGGATTAGTACACTTATAAAAGACTCCCGCAAAAGCTACCATGTGAGGACAGAGACAGAAGATGCCCTCCATGAACCAGAAAGCAGTCACAAGATACTGAATCCGCTGGTCACTTGATCTTAGACTTCTCACTCCCCAGAACTGCAAGAAATAAATTTCTGTTGTTTATAAGCCCCCTAGTCTATGGTAGTATGTTATAGCAGCCTGAATGGACTAAGGCATATGAATATGGAATGCAAATATTTATTAAAAAACATGCATACAACTAATTTATATTGGTGAGTTAATTTCCTCATCTGATAAATGTAATTTAACAATACAAACCTAATGGAGTTGTAAAGATCGCATTGTTATATGTGTGATGTGTATGTGTGTGTTATATATAGAGATATAACACACACTAAGATAAATATGATGGTGAACATAAACAAACACACATGCACACATGCACATACATAAGCCATGTAATGTAAATTTATCTTTCTGTTTTCCTTACGGTAGCAACCACACTACAGTGTCTATGCTATAATCTTAAGGTAACACAAGTGCCACTATTCTCTTTTGTTCTTTTTCTTAGTGCAGTTACAAACGCCATCCCAATAGAGACTTCCTATATTTTAGATATAACTGTATAAACTTCAGGTCAAGTTGCCAAATGGTACCATGAATTCTCATATACCATTTACTGAAATTCAACAACCATTTAGGTTTTCCACCATTTGGCTTACCACTCTCTCTCTTTCTCGCCCCTGTCTCTGAAAAATTTGAGAAACAAAAAAAATTGGAGAGGGTATGTCTCCTTTCCCTGAAACTTTGGTGTATATATTTCTAAGAACAAGAACAAAGACATTATCTTGTAATTTTCTGTAAGTTGGTGCTTCTAGAGAAGATGCTCAGTAAAGCATTTGCTTTAGAAACACTTGAAGGGAAGGTATCATGCAGCTTCCTGCCTCTCCTCCCTCTATCCTTCTAAATCAGAGTCTGTAAAGACAGAGTCCAGGAATTTTAATATCTTTATAATCTAGGATGCAGCACTCTGAGGTTTATTGTATAAAGAAATCAAAATAACTATTTTACAGCTTAAAGCAGTATGTATAACATAGAGAGAACAGTTAAAACCTGAGGGCAATGTGGATCAGAGAAGAGAATCAAAGTACATTATTGTATGACTCAGAACCATTGAGTTAAATCTGCTGTATCAAAAGTTTTTAAGATCACAAGAATATTAAATGTTTTTGTTTTCAAAATGATAGAAGACATTCTTAAAAGGTAAAACCACACAAAGTAATTTATAATATTGAGTCTTTTGAATACATTTTTTGTTTTGAACCATTCTCTTCTACCCCGGAATTCAGAATAATTTTTTATTCACAGCTATCACTTCTGTGGTGAATTTTGTGACCATGATAATATCCCTAGTATCTGTGAGTACATGAAGTATCATTATATAGTATTTTGGCCAGGCTTCTCCATGTCTTCTGAGATGGGAGAACAAGAAGTAAATTTTGCCTACCATATACAGTATTAAGTTGAATTTGGTAGTAACTCTAGGGCTCTAGGATTAGATTGTTTTCAAAATGAATGCACCCTCTGCTAGAACTACCAGTCAATTCATCTATTTATTTTAGGAAAATTTTACCTAATAATGGTAAAATACATTACAGAGGGAGATTTCACAATTCCTTTTATTTTCCTTGACGTTTTAAAAACAATGCAGATTTTTAGGCAAAAATCTGCATTTTCCTTTAAAGGGGCCTTCTTAGGAGGTGAGGGAGCATGACTTGGTTGTGACATTTATACTGTGTCAAGGGCCCGGAGTTTGCCAAAGCCACCCAGAACTGTACACAGTGAACATTCAAGTATATGTAGAATCAATATGATGAATTTGCTAGTACTAGACTTCTTATCAGACTTAACATTTTCTCTGAAATGACTCATAACAGAGGGAAATTTCCACAATGAATTATTTTATAATGACATAGACACATTTAGGAGCAGGCTTCAAACTTTTCATGCTTAAAAAGACCCCCCTTTTGGGACACATTAATATTTCACTTTCTCTTACTTCAGCATTTTGATATTTTTCATTTCTAATATCCTATAATTTTGATATGAAAATTTTTAGAAATTATTAACTTCAGTTATTTTGAAGCTCAAAGCACTTTTCTTTAGCTTTTGACAAAATTTTAAATTTCTGCTCATCTTTAGGTTTTATTGCTTTCAGAGTTCTTCTTTTTTTTTTTTTTTAGAACAATGAAAAGGATCACATCAATAGCAATCATACTTCTTTTTGCTATGGAGTTCAACCTTGAATAGCTTTCACCATTTTATGAATTCTGATCAGAATTAGATTATTTTTTAATTTCCCCAAACAAACAAGTAGATAAAAGAAGCAGATTCAGGGAACAGATATTTATTATATTTTCTAAAACTCATCAAACTTGTTTTTATTCTGAGTAATGCTGAATTATTTTGTCAGAAAATAGAAAATGTGGATCATTTATTTTGACAAAATCGTATTTTACAACGAGATCTGTGAAGCCAATGTTACTGGTTTAAACATTAGGTGGAAGGCAGTGGTGGTAGTGGCGGGGTGTGTGTGTGTGTGTGTGTGTGTGTTTGCATTGGGAATATAGCAGTATATTAATCTTTGTTGACAAGCAGCCATGTAACTGCATTTCTGAAGGCCAGCTTGAGTTATCACTTCAGAATGCACTTATGTCACATTCAAGATGTTGGTAATAGAGTGAGTCATGCTATAATGACAAACAGAAAATAAAAAGATACTCTTGGTCTTAATTTGTCAGAATGCCACTCCTCAGGATAAGAGAAGGCTAACAGGGAAATAGATGCAATGTGCCTTCAGTAAGTCTCTACCACAATACCTGCTCCTTTCCTCTCCCTCACAGTTTCTTTCCAGCCACTCTAACTCTAGAAAATAATCAGAGTCTTAGCTTTGTCTCTTAAATATTTGGTTGTAAGAAAAGAAGAAAACAAGCCCAAAGAAGATAATTCTTAATTGTGGAACTTAAGTCATTTAGGCATCAAAGTACATAAGAAGTTTTAGAACATCTGTATACCTAACCCTGAATTGTACCCCACATCTTTAAAATAAAGAAAACAAGTTAAACAAAAATTAAAAATAAACAGCAAAAAAGAAGTTTTAGAACATGAACTCTTCCTACATTTGTTAAATAAGATTCTAAGGAAATGCCTAAGTTTATGACCCATGTTTAGAATTAGTTTTACCATTCTCTTTATCAACAAACTATGTTGTCTTCTTGGGCTGCCATAACAAAATATTATAGACTGCGTGGCTTAAGCAACATAAATTTATTTTTTGTAGTTTTAAAAGGTGGAAATGCTACATGAAGGCCTTGTGGGATTTGGTTTCTGATGAGGGTTCTTGTCTTGGTTTTCAGACAGCTGTTTTGTCCTCATATGGTCTTTCCTCTGTGCACCCTTAGTGGGAGAGAGAGCAAGTGATATATCTAGTGTCTCTGTGTCTCTTTTTATAATTCTACCAGAGAAGGGCCACAACCATATAACCTTATTTAACCTAAATTACTTCTTTATAGACTCCATCTCCAAATAAAGCCATAGAGAGAGTTAGGGCTTTAACATATGCATTTTAAGAGGACACAAATTTTCAATCCATAACATTTCACCCTGGTTTTTCAAAGTACTTTTTTTACATGCAAAATACATTCATTCTGTCCCAATAGCTCTCAAAATTTTAACTCATTGTAGCTTCAACTCTGAACTCCAAAGTCTCATCTAAATATCTAAGTCAGGTATGGTTGAAACTCTAGGTACAATTAATCCTGAGTTAATTTCTCTCCAGCTATATACCTGTGAAACCAGACAAGGTATCTACTTTCAAAATACAACAGTAGAGCAACCATAGAATAAAATTTCCCTTCCAAAAGGAAGACATTAAATGAACAAAGTGGGGGAAAGTCCCAGGCAAGTCCAATACCTGCCACAGAAACTTCCATTTGATCTAGAGATTTGAGGGCAATATTCTTATTGACGTTATATGCACCCTTCCAACCCCTGGCAGTTCCCACTACTGCCAATTTCTTTCTTACATTATTATGATAAATGTTGAGTCCTCTTGCAGATGAAAACATGTAGAACTGAGTTCTTTGTTTCTGTGATAAAACACTGAGAATTATGGACTCTCAATCCATCTAAGTTGTGGCAAACTCAAATTTTGTCCTTCTCTATGACTGAGTAATATTCCATCATATACATGTGCCACTTTTTTTTTTTTTTTTTATCCAGTCCACTTTAGGTCGGTAGCGCAGTTGGTTCCATGTTTTTGCTATTGTGAATAATGATGCAATAAACATGCAAGTGCAGGTGTCTTTTTTATAGGATGATTTGAGTTCCTTTGGGTACATTCTCAGAGGGGGAATTGCCACACTGTTTTCCATAGAGGTTGTACTAGTTTACATTTCCACCATCAAGGTAGAAGCATTCCCTCTTCTCTGTACCCTCTCTTCTCTCCAGCATTTGTTATTTTTTGAGTTATTGTTGGTGGCCATCTTGACTGGAGTTAAGTGGTTTTCATTTGTATTTCTTTGATGAGTAATGAGGCTGAGTACTTTTTTATGTATCTGTTTGCTGCTCGTATGTCTTTTTGTGAAGAGTATCTATTCATATCTTTTGCCCACTTTTTAATAGGGCTGTTTCCCCCCACCCCTTTCAGCATGTTTGAGTTCCTTGTAGGTCCTGGCTGTTAGGCCTTTGTCAGATATTGAGTTGGAAAATATTTTTTTCCCATTCTGTGGACTGTTACTTGCTCTCCTGATGGTTTCTTTTGCTTTTCAGAAGCTTTTCAGTTTGATGAGGTCCCACTTTATCTTATCTCTAAAAAGTTTCACTCTTGCTTGATATTCCAAATAATTTGTGCCTTTCTGTTTGAGATCTCATCAGAATGGCCTTTCACATTTATACTTCTACTAATATTATTTTCATGCTGGTGTATGTACACATTAATATGTTAACCAGAAATATGATTATATGAACATAAGATTGTTACCTGTCATTTCAGACAATTATGATTTTGCTAAAGTATATCCAAAGAACCTCTCCTTTTCTAGGAATACATGGACTAAAGTTAAATACTTATTAGATTATTAAAATTGTAGCTTGAAAAAAATCAAGAATTATTCAGTAATTAAAAACTGAAAATATTGATAAGAAAACTAAAAAGCCCTAAATTAACTTGGTTAAATGATTTAATTAAACAAATTGACCAACTGATATGAAAAATGAATTCTTCTACTATAAATTCCCAGTATCCTACTCTGCTAGAATCATATCAAACGTTGAAGATTTTTGTTAGTGGTGTGAACCTGGCCTTCATTTGCAAAAATAATTCAATTTGGTGTAGTTGTTCATACAAAGGAAAATATCTCTAGCAGTACAGTCACCAAGCCTAATTTGATCTTGGCAAACAAACATTGTCATGTGTTGGCAAAATCAAGACAGATTTTTTTAAATCTAACAAACCTATGAAAAATATAGACTTAATTATTTCAGTATTTGCCATTTTGGGGAAGAAATTTTGAATTCTTGTGTTCATCTTTTTGTTAATGTGCAAAAATTATATAATAATATAGTAACAGCACTAAGTATAGAATATATCAATCTGAGTAATAAAATATTAACACATTTTATTTATTTATATATATAATCTATGTAATCAAAATTCACTATCTCAATCTTTTTAGATTCAGCATGTAACTGGCCCAAAGATGACGCTTTGAGAAAACCACATGTTAATCACAGAACAAGTCTTGGATTTGGTTTACATTTCAGAATGTATAAGGAGAGTGGAGAACTTTGCTCCACTGAAATACTTAGCTGTGTATACAATTCATATAACTGTTCTGATTGAAATAGATGAAACTTGAATATTGTAAAGATTCTGATAAAGATGAAGTAATTTAAGAGTTGTTCAGAAATGCATTTGGTGTTCTCTGAAGGTTGTAAAAGATCTTAACACTGTTATAGTTGTCATGGATTAATGAAAAAGAGAAAGAGAAAGAGGGAACCCAGAGAGGTAGAGCTCATTGTGCCTGGAGTGATTTATGTTTCCTGGAAGGTCACAATGCCTGGAATTGTTAGCTTGGGACAGTGAGTTCCTACTTTTTTGGCCAGAATTTTGTCATTGCCTTTAATTTAGTCAATAGGACATCACCGTATCTAAAGAAGTCAACCTCTATAGTCATCAGCAAATTTAGAGTCGTCACTCTTTTGTCTATGCTTTGCTCATTACACCTCTGCTCCAGCCTCTTACATCCATTACCAAAACTTATAGCAATAATAAAAAATTATAATACATAATAGCCTATATATGAGGAAATTAGAAATAATTTGCTTGGCTGGGTGCCATGGATAAGAAATTTACAATGGTTGTCATATGCAATAATATCCTTGAAAAAGTGGGAATGCATATTCATCACTGAGATCTCATGAGTGGTTGAAAAATTGTTTGTGGAAGACCAGCTCTTTGTTCATGTATTGGTAAGTAGGAGTTTCTGGGGTTCTCATAATCCAACCTGTACTTTATCCATGATCTCTGTAGCCCAACGGTGACTTCCTCCAGGATTCAGAAACTTAATGAGTGAAGGTCCAGGGGATGTCTTTGGTTCACAAATGAGGCTGGTCTTGAACTGCTGCTCCATCACCTACATATTAAATGGCCTTCAACATATAAATTAGCTTTGAGCTCCAGTTTTCTCACCTGCAAATGTAATTAAAAAGAGAGTACTTATTCCATAAACATACTGAGTGGATTAAATTAGAATACATCTGTAAAGTGCTTAACAGATACACAACACAGAGGAAAAGCTTAATTAAGTTATAATTATTATCAAATCCATCAAATATGTGTGTGTGTGTGCAAGAGTGTTATATTAAGTTTCATCTGAGTACAGCTTTTATGCGGTTTCTATAAGCTTGTGCATCTGGTGGCTAGAGTAAGTACTTAGGGAAAGATCAAGTTTTGCTGATAATTGGAGAAACTTAGTAAAAACCATGCCCAGATACCTTTGAAGAAGCATGATAAAATTCATCCCTCGGTTGAAACTTTGGGAACATACTCTGACTTCCAGAAATTTTCTGAGATTCAACATGCAGTTGTCTGACTTATGAATACTAGACTCCACATTATGTGTATAATGTTTCACTTATTTCCTAGTTCACTTGCAAGGAGGTGAGTCCATGTGTCTAATTCTGGCCTGTGGACTTCGGCGCTAAAACGCCAAGCTGAGTTTCTGAGGCTCTTTCCCTTGTTCGTTGGGCAGGAGGTCAAGGGTTTAAAAACGGTAGTGCACAGTATAGAAGGAGCTCTGGTTTCTGAATTACTACTTGAGAAAAAAGCTATCATGAAAACTGCAAAACTATAATTCACCCATTCGTCTTTAAGTGAGCAAAAACTGAGTTACCTGCTAAAGCTATACAGTTGTTTTTAATAGTTGCTAAGATCTTTGACTAATATACATTTTTTTCTTCTCTTTGAGAATTGTGAAGCATGATATTTTTAATTAAGCAAATACCATAGAGTTGAAAAGTTAATTTTAAAAGTTGATTGTAACATAATTTATGAATACTGATCACCTGAGCTGCATTTGAAGGCACACAAATTATCTTCTGTATTCTTTCAGTGATTTTGAGAAAATTTTAACTGATGACAGTAATGTTGTTTACATTTATATTATAAATTATTTTTCTTATAGCTAGCTTAAAAATTTGATTTCATTACAATTTCCTCAAAGAGCAAAAATCTGACTAATCAATAGGCTATATAAGAACAATACTAAACTATGTTTAGAAAATTGAACAAAAATTTGTGTTTTTGTATTTGGAAGCAAATAAATAAGAAGAGTAATATAGGGCCTTTTGAGGGCAATGAGTGAAAGAGAAAGAGAATTTTAGTTCTGGGTTACTTTCCAGGTCTACTAGTTAATTCTGTGTTACTTGAATGAATGATTTAACTTCTCAAAACTTCAATTCCAAATCAGTAAACCAGGAGTCTGCACAGCTATCACACAAATGCGACAGAATGTAAAACAGTTTAATATACCATAGGGATTCAATAATATTCCTTTCCTTATTTATTGTTCTTTCCTTGGTATAGAATTTCATCATGAAATAGACAAATAACCAAAAACTTATATAGTAACTGAACCAAAGCATTAAAATGCTATAAAAAATAATTAATGATAGGAGGCAATTTTAACAAATTTAATCAGGTGAGTAATAAAAGCATAATCATACACAGCTCTTCTAACCATAAGGCCTATGATTTACTAGAGATAAAAGGATTAGCAAAGTAATTATGAGTAAGTGCATGAGAAAAGTTCAAGAAGTGATAAAAATCAAAATCAGGAAAATTTCAGGCAACTGGGGATTTTCATTAGTGTGATTTAAACTGAAGACTGAAGAATATGCCGACAAAGGCAAAATACAATCTAACGCAAGATACTAGCATGTGCAAAGGCCTAGGTTAGAGAGAGTGGTTCATTTGAAATGCTAAAACTTAATTTTGACCTGGATGAAGGGGAAGAAGAGAGGGAAGATGAGCACCATGGGTGGTATGGTGTATGAGGCAAGCGCAGTTAGGGTGTTATGAGCCAGGGGAAGAGATTTCACAGAAGTGCTGAGGCTAGTGGGAAGACTTGAACATGCGTGGCTCTGATTCTTTACTTTCCCATGTCCAAGCCCTTTGCCATGTGACTTCATGGTGCCTACACAACCTACTTCTGGGACCATATGACAGTCTTGGCAATTAGAATTAAGCAGAAATAACACTGTCTTAGTTTCTAAACCTAGGCCTCAAGGAGTCTTATATTCTTCTTCTGGTATGCTTGCCCTTCTGTCAAAACTGTGGGAAAGATGAACCTGCTGATCACAGGAAGTGATGAAAAACATTTGGATTAGATTTTTCCAAGTTGGGCATCTTCCACGAAGCTGCTCTAGACAAGCCCCACCTAAAGGAAAGCCCAGACATCTACTGGTGTATAAAGTCAACCAGCTGATCTGCAGATGCATGAGCAAAGCTAGCTAAGTCTGCAGAGCCCATCCAGCAAACCACAGTTGGGTCAGCTAAGCGCTGTAGGTGTTTCAGAAGCAAAGTTTTTTCCCTCTTTGACACCAAGAGTTTGTGAGTTTTCAGCATACAGTGACAGCTAACACTAAAGATTTTCAATCCAGACAGATATAAGCATTCTATAATTTTGCGAGATTGCTTTAAATGCAGTACTGAAAATAAAACAGAAGGAATATGATTGTAGACAGATGATTCAAAAGGAATTTACTAGTCTGAGATTAAGAAGAAAGTGGAGACAGGTGCAAAGAGACAAGCAGATTTGAAAGCTATTTGAGGCCATTGTCTTGTTGATCTATGGTGTGACCATGTGCTCTTTGAGCTATGGCCAGGCCATGTTTTCTTAAGTGTTGGCCCCCTTCCCAACCTTGAGGAGGTGAATCACCTCTTTCTCTCCTATCTAACTGCTTCTGGCAGTTTTACTAAAATAGTGGATGATAAAGAAGTAAGGGGTTGGGAACAACAAGAATGATAAAATTATAGATGGTTCACAAATATGGAAATCAGTTAAATTATTCAGGGAGAGTTGTCATAATAATGATTTTGGAATAGAGGCCTGAAATATATGCTTGAAAGTCATTTACGATCAAATGGAACACATAAAATTGGCTCTTGAGCTATGGGTAAATAAAGCTTGTCTGGTGATAAAATTTAAATTTAATACCTTGCAATTGATTGTGGTATATCTTGGTCATAGGGATGTGCTTTGGGAACCATCCCAGATAAGTATGTGTATCGTGAGAGAGAGAGAGAGAGAAAGCGGGTCCTTGTGGATTGACCAACTGTATAGAGGGTTTAACATATTTTTCTGAAGTTGGTTTAGAAATATCCTGGACGTATTTGACTTCTAAATATATCCCAGGTTTATGTTTCTTTTAGATAAGCAAATAAAAGAGGGGCAAATTTGGATCCAGTTACATCAATCTGGGCTGGTTAATCTGGGTCCTTAATGTTAGCACTATTAGAAAATTCTCTGTAGTGGTAGGAAAATAACCTTGTGCATTTTAGTATGTTTAGCAGTATCCCTGGCCTCCACTCATTAAATGCCTGTGGTATCTCTGAGTTATGACCACCAGAAATGTCTCCACACATTGCTGTAAGCAACAGTGAAATTGTGTTGAATTGAGAAACATCACTTTAGAAATTAGGTGAATTTTTTTTAACTTTTGGAGGCTGAATAATTAAGTATAAATCTAGGAAAGTATATTAGAACTGTGATAATATATTGTTTATTAATGGCTAATAAATAAATATTTATTTTAATTTTTTCCCATCTCTTATCTATCTATTTATTTTAAAGATGTGGGGCACAATTCAGGATTAGGTATACAAGTGGTCTTTGTACAGATAATGTTTGGGCCTCCCTTTGGTCCCCACTTCACCTGGTTTGAGATCAGGTAACCTTACTGATATTTTGTGCCCTCTCTCTCTCTCCTGGCAGTTTCCTGCTACTGCCAATCCCTTTCTTACAGAATTATGATAAATGTTCAGGGTCCACTTATGAATGAGAACTTGTAGTACTGAGTTCTTTGTTTCTGTGATAGAGCACTGAGAATTATAAACTCTAAATCCATCCAAGTTGCTGCAAACTCTATAATTTTGTCCTTATTTATAGTTGTGTAATATTTCAGCATGTATATGTACAACATTGTTTTATCCAGTCCTCTTTTGATGGGCAGTATGATTGGTTACTTTTTGTTGCTGCTGTGAACAATGCTGCAATACACATGCAGAAGGGGGAATTGCTGGGTCATGTGGATGATTGGTTTTTAGATTTTTTAGGAATCACCACATTGTTTTTCATTGAGGTTGTCCTAGTTTACACTTCCACCAACAGTGTAGAAGTGTTCCCATTTCTCTGCATCCTCTCCAGTATTTGTTGTTTTTTGAGTTTTTGATGATGACCATCCTGACTGGAGTTAGGTGGTATTTCCACGTGGTTTTAATTTGCATTTCTTTGATGATTAATGAGGCTGAACATTTTTTCATGTATCTGTTGGCTGCCCATATGGCTTCATTTGAGAAGTGTCTATTCATATCTTTTGCCCACTTTTTAATAGGGCTGAGTTTTTTTGTTTGTTTTTTTTCCTTCAGGCAGGTTTGAGTTTCTTATGAATCCTGGATGTTAGGTCTTTGTCAGATATGTAGCTGACAAATATTTTTTTCCCATTCTGAGGTCTGTCTCCTTGCTCTCTTGATGATTTATTTTGATTTTCAGAAGCTTTCAGTTTGAGGAGTATTTGGGATTTTGATCAGGAATTGGTTGCTTATTCCATTTTCCATAAATATGTCTCCTGTGTTTTCTAAAGTTCTTATAGTTTGAGGTTTTATGGTTAGGTCTTTCATGTATTTAGTGTTTATTTTTGTGAATGGTGATTGGTAGGGGTCCTGTTTTGCTCTTCTGCATATGGCCAGCCAGTTTTCCTGGCACCATTTACTGAATACGTTCTCCTCTCCCCAGAGGTTTTTGAAGGAGACTTTGTAGAAGAGGATTTGGTTGAGAGATGAGTTTTGCTTCCAGAATCTCTCTCCTGTTCCATTTGTCTATATGCCTGTTCTTGTACTGATGCTAGGCTGTTTTGATTATTGTTGTCTTTCATAAAGTTTAAATTCTGAAAGTGTGATACCTGCCACTTTGTTTCTTTTGGTGAGGCTTGCTTTGGTTATTCAGGGCATTTATGGTTCCATATGAATTTCCATTTTGTTGTCTCCAGGTCTAAGAAGAATGATGTTGGTAATTTAATGATATTGCATTGAATCCGTAGATTGCCTTGTATAGGATGGACATCTATCTTTACAGTGTTGATACTTCCAATCCATGAGGATGAAATATTTTTCCATTTGTTTGAATCTTCTTTGATTTCTTTGAGCAGTGTTCTGTAGTTGTTGTTGTGAATGTCTTTCACTTCTCTTGTAGGAAGATGCCAAGGTAGTTCTTTTTTCATGTGTGTGGCTATTATCAATGGGTTTGTGCTTTTTATTTGATTATCTGCCTGTTTGTTGTTGATATATAAGCATGTGAATGCCATTGCATGTTAATTTTGTACCCTGTGACATTGCCAAAACCCATTATCAATGCAAGGAGGTTTGGGGTAGATTCTCTTGGATTTTCAAGATATAGGATCATATTGTCAGCAAAGAGAGATCACTTGACTTCCTCTTTTCCTATTTGGATGCCCCTGATTTCCTTCTCTTGTCTAATTGCTCTAGCTAGGACTTCCAACACTATATTGAATAGGAGGGGTGACAGTGGGCAGCTTTTACTTGTTCCAGTTTTCATGGGAAATGCTGTTCATTTAGCAATGTGTTGATCGTGGGTTTATTATAGATGGCCCTTACTATTTTTGACATATGTTCCCTCTGTGCTTAGTTATTTAAGGGTCTTTTTTTCCCCTTAAATCAAGAAGTGATACTGAATTTTATCAAAAGCTTTTTCTGCATCTAATGAGATAATCATGTGATTCCCATTTTTACATCTGTTGATGTATTTAGTTATATTTATGGTCTTGCAGATGTTGAGCCAGCCCTGTATTCCAGGAATGAAGCCTAGTTGGTCATGGTGGATGATTTTTGAGATGTGTTGTGGGATCCAATTTGCTAGAATCTTGTTGAGAATTTTTGCATCTATATTCATTAGGGATATTGGCCTGCAGTTCTCTTTCTTTGTTGGATCTTCATGCGGTTTGGTTATCAGTGTGGTGTTAGCTTCATAAAATGATTTTGGGAGAGTTCAGTCTTTCTTGATTGCCTGGAATACTTTCAATAGGATTGGTATGAGTTCCTCCTTGTGTGTTTTATATAATAATTCCACTGGAAAGACGTCTGGTCCAAGGATTTTTTTTTAGGTAGTTTTCTTATGATGAAGTCAATTTCTTTGGTTGTTATTGGTCTATTTAGTGTCTCAATTTCTTCTTTTTTCAACCTTAGAAGTTTGTGTGCTGTCAGAAAGTCCTCCATTTCATGTTGGTTACCAAGTTTGCTTCTATACAAGTGTATAGAGTAGTCTCTGATAATCTTTTATATTTTGCGGTGGTCAATTGTGACTTGATCTTTTGCACTTCTGTGTTTATTTGAGGTTTTCTTCTCTTTTTATTGGTCATTCTGGCTAGGTGTCCATCAATCTTGTTTATCCTTTGAAAGAAACTTTTGTCATTATTTTTTAATTATATTTTTGTCTTCTATGTCCGTATTTGGGCTTTTACTTTGGTGATCTGGATTCTTCAGTTGAAGTTAAGGTTTTGGTGGTCTTGCCTTTTCAGCTCCCTTAAGTGATTTGTTAGGCTATTAACTTGTGGTCTTTCTATTTTCTTGATGTGTGTTCATAGAGATATAATTTCCCCCCAGGTACTGTTTTCATCGCATGCCAGAGGTTTTGAAAAGATATTTCCTCATTTTAATTTGTGTCCAGAAATCTTTTAATTTCTGTGTTGACTCAGGAATCATTCAGCATAATGCTGTTTAGGGTCCATATATTCCTGGTTTTAGGGGGAATTTTTTTTTTTTTGTTGGTGATGTTTATTTTTATTACACTGTGGTATGAGAAGGTGCATGGCAGAATTTCAATCTTATGAAATTTGTTTATGCTTGATTTATGGCCAATAAAGTGGTTTATCTTGGGGTACATTCCATGTGGTGATGAGCAGAATGTGTATTCTATGGTTGCTGGGTTGCTGGGTGGAGTGTTCTATAGGTATCTATTAAGTCCATTTGGTCAAGTGTCAAGATGAGGTTCCAGATCTGTATGTGATCTTGTGAAGTATATTGTCTTTGTTTATGTTTTCTTCTGTGCACAGCACCCTTTTAAGCATCTTCTCTTGAGCTGGTCTGGAAATAGCGTATTCTCTTAGGGACTGAATATCTGGAAAAGCTTTTAATTTTCCATCACTGATGAAGTTTAGCTTGACTGGGTAGGAAATTCTTGGTTGAAATTGTTTATATTTGAGAACATTAATAATTGGGGTTCAATTCCTTCTAGCCTCTAGTGTTTCTGCAGATAAGTCTGCAGGAATTCTGATTGGTCTCCCCTAGTAGGTAGTCTGACCTTTTTCTCTCGCTGCTTTTATATTTTTCTTTTATACCTACTTTGTGTAGAGAAATTACTATGTGTTAGGGAATTGGTCTTCTCATAAGATATCTTAAAGGGATTATCTGAATTTCTTGTGCTTATATAGTTGTCTCCCTCACTGGATGAGGAAAGTTTTCTTGAATGACCTCATGGAATATTTGTTCCAAGTGTTTTCTGTTTCTCTTTCTACTTCAGATTTCTAATCAGATGTAGATTTGGCTTCTTGATAAAAATCACACATCTTTTTGAGACTTGTTTTTTTCTTACTAAGTTTATTTTTACTATGTTTTTAATAGATTGGGTTAATTCCATATTTTGGTCTTCACACCCTGAGATTTTTTTTCTTCTACTTGGTCATTTCTGCTTCCCCTGCTTGTCAGTTTGTTATTTATTTCTTGGATAGAGTTATTTATTTCTGTTATTTCTAAATACCCTACCTTGGGTCTGTCCAATTCTGTTGCAATTTCATTTAGTTTTAGCCCTTGCATTCCTTGATTTTTATTCATTCTATTCAATGATTCTCTGATCTCTGTAAATGCCTTCTGGTTGCTATCCTTCTCGGAGATAGCCATTGTTTGTGCTCCAGTAGCTGTTCCTTCAAGCACTGAATGTAACCAATGATTTTTCATTGGTTTTTCTTCAGTTGTAGCAGTTCTCTTATCTTCAAATCTGTTGCTCAGTTGTATATGGATAAGCAATCACTTCTGATATTTGCTCTATGTCCTTCCCTGAGTTGGGGCTCCAGGTTTGTTCAATTATGAAATAGGGCTGGGGTGGGGCATTGTGCTATCTCTTTACAATTTTGAGCACTTACTAAGGGATGGGGAAGGGACTGCAAAGATTCAGAACCTACTGACGAGTCACAGTGCTGGCTATCTGGTGAATGGGTTAGTGGGACTCATTGTCCATCTCCATATAAAATGACCTTACAGTGGGTCTGTTTGTGTAGCCCCTGAGTCCAAATCAGGGTAGATGAAAGAAAAGAGAGAAAAGAAGGTGGGAGAAAAGGGAAAGTTGGAGAAAGAGATAAACACACAGAGAAAGCACAAAGAGAGAGAAATAGAAAGAGAAAAGAGAAGAGAAAACCAATCAACAAACAACTAAACAAAGCAAACAAATGAGACAAGCAAACCAAAACCACAAAAACCCATTGACAGAGAGGTCTCAGCTTTAGTATGTCTCTTTGGGGGGGAGTGCCTCCTCTTGTGACAGGTTCTGTGACTGCAGGTTTCTTACTGCTGGTTCCCTCTTTCCTATTGAAACTTAAGATGCTAGAATCTTCACCCCTTGCTGCCTGCAATTGATGACAGACTCACACTTGTGAGGGGTAGGGGAATGGAATAACTTGACACTGCATGTCTTAGGCTCTATGCCCCTTCCTTCTTCTCCCAGCATGGTCACAGCTCCCAGGGCATCCAGTTCATGGTGGGGGAATGCGGCCTCCTGCCTTTGTCCTGCCCTGCTGATCTCTTTTGCTTGTTTTTAGGGGACAGAGGAGTCAGTTAGGCACTCCATCAGCTTCCTTCTCAGTCAAATCCACTGTATACATCTATTGCCCAGCAGTTGACTCAGGTTAGGAGTGGATCATGTGGGTCTCCACATCCACCATTATCCACCAGCTCTTGGGCACTGGGGCAATGCTCTCTGAGTTTGTAAAGAGCAACCCCAAAGCAATGGAGAGATCACCCCCTGGTCCTATGATTCAGGCCTGCAGTTTCAGACAGGTCGCCCTGAAGCACTTCTCTGCCCAAGTTTTAGAGTAGTTGCTCAGTTTCTCTACAAACTGCTGTTCCTGCTGCAAACGGAGTTGGGGGAGATAGCTCCCTCCCCAGCAAGTACCATGGTCTCCTGATCTCAAGACCTGGTGTCAGAGCCTTGCAACCTAGCCTGAGATTGGAGGTGGTGACAGCAAGTTCAGGTTTGGGATGTCCTCTCCCTGCTGCTTCTTCAGGATTCTGCCTCTTGCTCCCTCACTGCACTCCCTTCACGGCCCGCGCTGCCAGTGTATGGCCTGGTGCTGCAGTGGTGCGAATGGTAGTCGCTCTGGTGACTTCTTTCCAGGAAAAGTGTTGCTGATTTTAGAAAATGGTGCCCAACTTCTTCTCTCCAGGAAGCACTAGTGTCCAAGCAGAACCTCTGTGGCACCAGTGGCTTTACCAGGAGAGCCCTGGACACTTGCTTCCGAGTTCCCACTCTTTCAGCCTCTCCCATGTCCACTTACATACAGACATGCATGCGAATTCATCCATACATTAACTCACACACACACACAGGGACTCACTCAGTCTGATGCTGCCACCTTTGACTCTTCCTCCCAATACTGATTTTTCAAAGTATCTTAAAGCAAGAAAACTTTCCTGGGGTAATAAAAATGTCCTATATTTAATGTGGGGTGTACATTACATTTGTCAAAAATTTTCTACTGAAATTGACCCTCTTAATGTGTGTATTTTAATGTAAGTAATAACATTTCAAAAATTTTAAATAAAATTTTCCTAGCATGTAAGAGAAACTTAGATGTTAAGCTTTCATTTTAAGTAGCAAAATGTAAGGCAACTTGATAAAGTACATTATTGTATTTTGAAGTTTTGATATAGTGTTGTTTACTGTACTTCTAAATTTAGTATACTGCATATATAAAATGTGTTTAAAAGTTTTTGAATTTTGTTATTGAGCATATGAATTCCCCATATAAGACGTGAAATCACTAAGAATATCCAAATTCATGATATTAATTCAATATATGAAACAAAATTTAACTATGTTTTAAAAAAGTTTAAAGAGAATTTGATCTGTTTAACATATGCTAATTAAATTTACTGTAAGCACAAGTAAAGGTGAATTTTTCTTTGTTTCTTAGATTTAAATAAATTGCATAACAAGTTTCAAAATTTAAACTTTCAGTGCTGGAATAGTCTGTAACGTTAATAAATTGAAAATAAATGTAAAATCTAGTAATTCGAAATAATCCTTTATCTGCACTTGGAAAGTTTAAATCAAGGACCAAATCACAATAAATTCTAAAATAACAAAAAGTAAAGGAACATTCAATCAGACCAAACAATAGGAAAATAAGACACAATAAGAAAAGACTGAGAACAGAGTGGCAGACCCAGAGAGGAGAGATATTTAGAAGAGGGGGTGATAGTCAACAGTGTTTAACAGGGTGACTGAAGAAAAGAGAGAAGAAAGAAAGAGAATACTCGACTCATAACATGGTAATGTGGCAAAAATAGTTCTAGTGAAATATGTTCCAAATGAGAAAATAAATGATATCACAAATGAAATAAATAAATTTCCAATCAATTTATGGACATTCCCTGTCTATCTATCTATCTATCTACCTATCTATCTGTCTGTCTATCTATCTATCTATCTATCTATCTATCTATCTATCAGTCATCAATCTAATTAAGGTATGAACTATGTGTATGTAGGTGCATATTTATGTATATATTTACTTA
This sequence comes from Carlito syrichta, assembly GCF_000164805.1. Classification (NCBI taxonomy): domain Eukaryota; kingdom Metazoa; phylum Chordata; class Mammalia; order Primates; family Tarsiidae; genus Carlito; species Carlito syrichta. Next base: position 139,947 of record NW_007258209.1, on the reverse strand, counting down.
ACTCTCATTTATCTATCATGACAGTAAATTTACCAAAAGTAATCTAATTATGGAGAAAATATCAAGCCTTTTCAGTTACCTATTTCACCAAAATAGGTCTTAAAGCTTTTGGTTAGAACAACTTGTATCAAATTCAGACTTCCTCTTTGAATCGCTGTGTAAAGCTAAGCAAACTGCTTAAACTCTCTGCATTCCAATTTCTTGAACTGTTAAAAGAGATAACTCTTGGTGAAGCGAAGGTTAAATGACATAACCCATGTAAAATACTCAGTGTGAGACTGTGTTCTCAACCCATGCAACAGAATTGCCCAAGAACCTAAAATGCAGAATCCTTCACCCTACTACAGACTTTAATTTTCACTTAGTCTCAAGGAAGACTCAAGCATATGTCTCATGTTTGTTTGCTTATTTATTTATTTATTTATTTTCTCCATACATTTCTTATTCTATGAGTAGAGAAAGCTAAATAGAAAAACTAGGACCCAGTGCATTCTCAATACGTGGCAGTTCTCACCAATGTCATCATCGTCATTAACTATAATAAATAGTTTCTGCATTGAATTTTCACAGCTAAAGATGTTACATTGACATTGCCAACCAAATGTAGCCTGAAGGCAAACACAAAAGGGTACAAATAAACCATTGATTTTTAAAAGTGTTATAAACTTTGTACCATAAATGACATCTGCATTCAACTATTGCAGAGTTAGTGAGTAAAATTTACAATTATATTAATGCCATAATCTCATTTTTGGTAGAGAAGATAGCAGGTTATGTTGTCCAGTTGAATAATTCTAATCAGAATTTGAAACCACATAATTTTAATTAAATTCAACTCTTAATACAAACATTGAATTTGATGAAAGGACTATTAGATGACACCCCTAAGGTATCAATTATTTAAAAGTGTACCTAGATAGTCCTAATAAAAGTTTTACTTAATAAAAAATATCAAGAAAAAGCATTATTCCATGCTATTTAATAGCAATGTATGTGCTACATTTTCCAATTGGAAATAGTGCATAGCATTATGTATTTTACCTACTGCTTATAAGTTAGAAGCGTGTGCAGAAAACCAGAAATATAGTATTTTCAGATCATCAACAAAATAGTAAAATACAGTGCCAAGTATATGAATTATTAATCATTTTGAATTATCATTCCCTTTAAGTCTTTCAAACTTGCCGAACATTCTCACATTTTGTGAATTTTTGAGATTTCATTTGCAAAATGTGGCATTTTCGATAAACTCAACCTGCAGCATATACTCGGGGACCATGCAGATGATGTGCTAATCCTGACCGCTCTCCTCTGCTGATGAGGACACTTGACATTTCATCAACAAGGCATTTGAGGGCCAGGTATAAGCTCGCTGGAAACCTAAGGGCCATCAGACGCGGAGGAAGCCACTTGCAACTGATTGGTTTTGCTAAACAACTTCCCTTCTTGGTTTCTGACAGGATCTGGGCATTTTGTATTGCTTCCTTCTTCTTTGGTTTGGCTTTGTTGTGTCAAAAGGGATAATTTTCTTGGAAGACTTACACAAGTTCAATTTCTCAGTACACTTTAGATTTTCATCTAGAATGTTATTGAAAATTGTTAGTATTTGACTGTTTTGTAAGAGGGAGAAAGCATCTTCATAACTTAGGAGTAGTTTTTTGGTAGTCATTGAAAAACCAGGCCACACCGCTCCCCTTAGAATTTGGGATATGTAGTGAAGGGAGGTTGACCACATCTCTCAGACTATTGATCAGAGGTAGGCCCTCTCCAGAGTGAGTTTAAACCAGCAACTCTTATCCTTAGTATTTTACTCACTGGTTGATTGATGCATCCCTGCATATTTTTTTTAACTTACATTGATTTACTAAGGTATTTCCATTGCAACAATAAAAGGCATATGGTTTTCTTCTTTGATTGGAAATGTCGTTTACCATGAAAATGAGAAAAATGCCATTTTAGGGTATTAAGAAGATGCACGAACAAACATAGCTAGAAAGGTTCTTTGATTCAGTATCACTGTGTTCTGTCTCCTTGAGCAGATCAGATTGTCACTGCTTGGCAATTGCAGATCAAGGCTTTTAAGGTGGAATATATTGAACCAAGGTGAAATTTAGTCAGATATAATATTTGTGTCTTAATTTTTCTTCAGAATACATCAAAAGTAACTGGAATTTGAAATCTGGATGTTAGTATACACTGAGATGTAACTTCACCCTAAAGCGTCAATCTCAATTAGAATCACCAATCACTAAAGCCACTTCCTCAGCCAGGCTCTTGGCTTCTTTTTACCTCAAATAAATATTTTCTCTTTGATAAAAATCTTGGTTTTTTATTTTCTAGTGTGATTCATTGTCTTTAATATAATGTAAGAAAAAGTATAAGTCTCCAACTGTGTCAGGATAAATCCATTTTGTGTAGATAATTTGACCTACTCTGTATCAGAGGAGACAACAATTTACCACATGTTAAAATAATAAATTTGGAGGCCACTTGATATGGCTCCCATGCCCTGAGATCCACGAAAGCAAACCAAACCCAACTCCGTGTATATGGTCATATTCTAGAAAAATGAAATATAAGTTTAACCAAGTCAAAGTCACCAACTCACCTCTAACTAGGGACCTTCCACTGGAATAACCCAAATAAGGTTATTGTTCCATTTACTTAACCAGATATTTTCCATGTCTTGCTTCTGTGTTTGCCTTGTATAGAAACTCACCGCACATAAGTTCATTTCTGCCAAAAATTATCTCCAGTTTCTAATGTTCCTGACATAAGTGGTAATATCGTATTTGGTCCTTTCTTTTAAGGTTTTGTATAGTAGTCTCATACATCCTTTTGCTTTACCAGTTGTCTTAAAAATTCAATAAACTGAGAGAAAAAAGTGTAAATTTGGCTCCTTTTGTATGGGAAGTGGCTGCCCTTCTAACCTTTATAGGGGGAGTAAACCATTCTAACCCCTAGATGGGTCCTTGCTGGGAACTCTGTATTTTTATTCTGATTCTAAAAAACATTAAATATAATTTTTTTTGTCATGCAGAGAGAGAGAGAGAAAGAGAGAGAGAGAGAGAGAGAGAGAGAGAGAGAGAGAGAGAGAGAGAGAGAGAGAAATCAACCTCTGCAACATTAGACAGGTTCTGTATGAGGCTCATGCAAGAGGCTCATTACAACTCAGATGTTAGAAGAAAATAACTATTTTATTTAAACTTTTCCCATGGAAAGTTTTATCTGACCTGGTTATTGCGCTTGTAAATGAATTAAACATCAGTTTCACATGTATCTGCAGTTATTCTTGGATTATGTGAACCAAAATTTCATACCAAGTTATAAATGCGTCTTGTATGTTTAATTCACTTAATCTCAACAATTCAGATTATTGTTATAAAGTGTAGACAGAGTACAACACTATTTTTGCTTTAGAAAGGTGTCTAGCTATTGGTAGCAAAATAGTTCAGTAAGCAGAGTCCTGCTTGAATGGGTAATATTTTACATGTAACACATTAAAAAAATCAATTATCTGAAAGCTCCAAGGAGCTAAAGTAAGTTATTTAAAATGTAATAGCATCTCTTTAAGTTCTGATTCCCTGATTTATTTATACAGGAGCTGAGCAGAGTGGAAGGCAGCCAGCCCTGGAGAGAAGGGGCATATCTCCAAGAATTTAAGCAAGTGAGCATCACTAGCTTTATGCCACATTGACTGAAGCTAAAATCTGTCCCTCAGCACATGGTCACCAAGAAATATCCAAAATATAACATAGAAAGACTACATTTCAAAAGGAAACATGCGAGAAAACACCATAAACATAAGGTGAGAATAAGAATCTATTGGCCAGGGGAAAGCCAATAGATTTTACTGGTTGCATAATCCAGTTAGTGAAAGGTTATAGTGATGTAGACACTAAAACTAAATGGGGGCACGAGTATAGAGGAAGGAATACAGTAAAGGAGTCTGACTTTTCAAATTTGGCAGTGGAGTTCTGCATCTAATTGGACATGTGACTTCCAGCCCTGGGTGTTGTCAAATATATGACTGTTTATGAGGAGCTAAGAAATTCTTACTGCGTTTCCCAAAAGGCAGAGTCTGGCTTCCTTTTTGTCTCAGTTCCTCTGGATTGAGTTATAGATTTTCAAGTTAACCTCAACTATGGAATGATTCAGAATGTGTGCTCTTATGCTTCCAAGTCACTAAATCATTTTTATGTATCTACATTATTTCTGCAGATTACTCTATTTGTATACCTCTTATACTTAGTGTTAAATAACATATGCTGTTAATAATTACTGAAATTTGGACAATAAGCAAGTTTTTTTCCCCCACGTGTAATATTTTATTAGCAACTCCCAAAGAGGCGATCAAAGTAAACATGAGGCCCTGAGAGTAGACCCCAAATTCAATCTGACTGGCGTCCTTAGAGGAAGAGGAGATTTGAACATTCAAAGATAAATCAAGGACGGAAAACCATAGAGAAAATGTCACAGGAGAACACAGCGAGAATGTGGCTATCTGTAAGCCAATGAGGAAGGCCTCCAAAGAAGCAAGCCCTGCCAACATATATTGTTTTCAACCTTCCAGGCTTTGAACTGTGAGAAATAAATTTCTGTTTAAGTAACACAGTCTGTGTCCTTCATTATGGCAGTCCCAGCACAGTAATGCAGTCCTCTATCCAAGAATATGATGTCTCTATTTCTTCAGTTTTTAAAAAGTAGTGTATTAAAGTTTTCTTAAGTTTATTTCTAGGTATTTTTAAAAATTTTTGGAAGGGGGAGATGAGATTTAAAAAATCATACAATTCTATTCCAAATGTTGACCGTCAACATTTTGATACATTTCCTGATGGCCTTTTTTTTCTTACAGATATATTTACATAGATTTATTTTGGTATAAAATTGAGATTATAGTTTATATAAAATATTTACTCCTTGCTGGAAATTGCATTATTTCTATCTTGAGCTAGTATGGTAACACTACAGCAAATATTATTATATGTTAGTCTTGCACATCTCTGATTACTATTTAGATGTTTTTTACAGCAGTTATGTCATTAAGGCAAAACTATAATGATTTTGTTACTCTTTATAGATTTTGCCAAATACATTTCAAATATAAAGAGTTCTATGAGAAAACACAATTCTTTCTTAAACTCATCATTCTTGAACTGTCCCTCTCCCATGAACAGACCATGGAAGATCAAGAATCTTGCTTCGGGGGCTTTCTGTATTCTGCAGGAAGATTGGAGTTCCAAAAACAAAAAGAAAACTACATCCTCCTATCCAGAAACTATCAGGAAGGAAAATAACTCCATTTTAGAATGCTTCATGAAATAAAGGACTCTTCACAAATGAACAGACATCTATTTACCCTTTACATTCCAAGGATAATTCCAAGGGAATCAAATCTTAGTTTTTGCACATCTCAACACTATTTTTAATCTTTGCAGGGAGATACTTACTGGTTAGCTATTTGGTGACAGAAACATTTTGGGCATTATTCTGCGCCTGACTTAGTTGAGGACTCACTAACCCAATCAAAAAGTATTAGATAAGTGAAAATTCCATGAGCTGTGTCCTTGAATGTTCTATAAAATCATGAAATGATCTTAGAGAAAATCTAAGGCTGCTACTAGAGAAGTCCACTGTGTTCATCATTTTAAATCAATGAGGAATGAAATGGAGAAGTGTAGCCCTGGAATGTTTCTGACCATTGGCCTCTCTCATTTCTTTCTTCTTCCTTTCCCAAATTCCAGACACTGCAGTGAGCTGAGCTTTCCCTCAGGTTCTGGCTTTCTTTAACTTTTTTCCATCATTGTGTTTCTCTAAATTTCTTGTTTTTACTTGATTCCCTCCGAAAATCTTTTCGTGTTCTTCAATCAGTGTCATGACCCAATCTGTCTTTTTCTTCTCCACCCACTAGTAATTCTACCTACAGTAGTGTCTCAAACTCTCCTAATTTACTCCAGCACCACTTTTACCATCTTCTTCTCTCACCTGGAGTTCTGAGGTAGAGTCCAGACTGACGTCCTCTTGCTCTTCTAGTTCATATCCATACAGCAGAATGACATACTAACTCACACATTTGGTTACCTGTGGTCTGATATATTTCAATTACTTCTCTGTGCAGTTATGGAAAAAATCCTGTATTTCTTACCATATTTCTTGCAAAACTGAATCTGACCTCTATCTAGGCCTGATAACCTCTCACATCTACCTTCTCACACCTCCAGACTTATTCTGGTTTTCAGGGTTTCAGCACAGGCCATGCTTGTCAGATACCCTTTCTACATGAGTCCTTTTCTTTACTTGTTTCAGGGCAGAGTCATCACGGGGATAATTTTATAACCTTCTCTTTATTTAAATAGGCTTTTTTCCCTACAAATCAATTTTCTTCTAATAGGATACTACCTTTGCTTCTTTCTTAGTACTTACCAAGGTTTCTATTGGTTTGTTCTTTGTGTTTAATTACTTTTTTTCTGTCTTACCCTCTGGATGCTCTGTGAGATCAAGTTCTTTGTCAATTTCCCTATGATGTCTAATACATAAAATACATTCATTTACAACTGATCCAATGAATATTTATTTGTTGAAACATTAAATCAGTAAATTCTGTATCACTTATAGGGTTATTCTAGCATACAATTTTATATTATTGACATTTTAAATCTGTGTTAATGTTACCTACTAATCTTAAAGAACTGTATCAGCACAGAAAAGGAAGTAAAAGGTACAGAGAATAAAGTAACACAAAATCGAAATAGTCTCACCATCAGAAATAACTATCATTCACTTTTGGTGAATAACTGTCCATAAATATTTTTTCACAATAATTCAGATAGAGGTTCAAAGAAATAGATGGACAGATATATTGTCTTATAAAAACAATCACACTAGATATTTACTTTCAATATAATCCAATGCTTTGACCTGAATTCATACTTTGAAGCACTAGTGCCCAGTGTGACTATATTTGGAGAGTTGGACTTTTAGGAGCTAATTTAGGAGTTGAATTGAAGTCATAAGGATAAGGTCCCAATGAAATATAATTGGTGGTCTTATAAGATGAGGAAGTGGTAGATCTCTATCTCTGACCATGCACACACACCGAGGAAAAGCCTTGTGTAGACCCTCAAAAAAGGTGGCCATCTGCAAACCAAGAAGAGAGCATTCACCAAAACTTGACAGCATTAACACCTTGATCTTGGATTTTCAGCCTCCAGTACTGTAAAAAAAAAAAAAAAAAGAATTTCTGTTTTTTAAACTATTCAGTTTATGGTACTTTGTTATGGTAGACTGTGCAAGGTGATTTATCAATTTAATTTAACACATGAAAATGAACTGAAGCAATGTTGAAGAGACATTTGGCTCCAACAAATGTCTCTTCATCACAGAAATTATATTTAAAATACTATCTAATGTTAAGAAAATATTTGAAAACAATAAAAAGGTAAGCAGTGAACAAAGGGAGTATATATTACGCAAGAAGAAAGAACTGTGAATATAGCAGAGACTGAAGGAGTTCAAATTTCAAATTTGAGAAAACACAGCTGACAGTCAATTGCAGAAATCTAAGAAAGAAACTTTACAAGGAAAAATGAAAATAAAGAATATGTATTACAGAGAGGATAAAAAATAAATGAAAGAAAATAGGCACAACTGTGAAAGGGTTTACATTCTATTAAGTGTGAGAGCAGGTGAAAAAATGGGTAAATTTGTTTGATATTTTATTTTATTTTATTGGACTTAATCGCTGGATATTTTATAAGAAAGATCCTTTGGTGCTACATTCTCTATGTTTTACTATGCTTAAAAATATCTTTGGGAATGCAATCTGTAGATCAAACTTAATGTCAATATCTGGCTAGGTCTCTTTCTGGTATCACTTATGGCTGTGGAGAAATCAGGGAGGTAATTCTATTGTATATGTAGCTTCCCATTTTGATCTAGTTACCCAAAGAATTATTTCTATTTCTATAATTTTGAAATTAAATTATTTGGCCATTACTTAAAGAGGTTTGTTTTGTTATTATTTTTTATCAATATTTGCTTAATCCATCTACAGATTCAAGAATTTATTCACATAACAGGGCAACCAAAGTTAAAAATATTTTATTTTTTATTTCAAAATACTTCAGAAGTAGATTTGGAATGTTCCTAAAACAGAATAAAAAAAAAATGTTTGAGGTGATGAGTATTCTAATTACTCTGATTTTATCACTACACATGGTATGCTTTTATCAAAATATTAGATGCAGCCATATAATATATGCAAATATAATGGAGTAATAAAAATTAAAACTAAAAAAAATTAAAGAAATATATGCCAGGAAAATAATACTAGCACTAAAGTTTCTGTAGTCCATTTTCTGATCTCTTTGTTTTGGCATTAATTTTTACATAAGGATGGTGATAGTAGATTTCAAAAATGGTAATACACGATTATATAATTCTTGAAAATATAAACATTTTGAGTAAACTGAGTCATGTTGAAGGTCAACCATTTTCCTCCTACTCTGACCTCCCCATCCCAACCCCAGAAATAACACTATTATCAGTTTGATGTTTATCCTTCCACATCTTCTTAAATTTGTTTTCAACACATACATGAAAATATGCAGTATTTTTTAATTTCAGTTTTATTACATTTGCAAAATTCTGTCATATTATGAGACTTTATTGGTTTTATTCGATAATATCTCCAGAATACAAGTTAGTACAAGTATGTCTAGCTTAGATCTTTCATCTTTTGGACAGTATTATGTATTTTAATATATCAGTTAATTCATTGCGTGCTCTTTTTTTTTTTTTTATGAGTTGGAGTCTCACTCTGTCGCCCAGACTGGAGTGCAGTGGCCGCTCCCAGCCAACGCAGCCTTGACCTGCAGAGCTCCGGCGATCCATCAGCCTTCCAAGTAGCTGGAACTACAGGTGCGCGCTACCACACCCAGATACTTTTTGATTTATTGTAGAGATAAGGTCTTGCCAAGTTGCCCAGGCAGGTATCGAAACCCCGGGCTCAGGCACCCCACTCACCTCAGCCTCCCAAAGCACTGGATTACAGGCTGAGCCACCGAGCCCGGCTTGCGTGCTCTTTAATACATCAGTTTATTTAGCAAATCTCTTAATTATGGCCATCAAGATTGTTAACAATGGTGACTGATATCTGTGATCCCAGCATTTTGATAGGCTGAGGTGGGAAGGTTGCTTGAACCCAGTAGTTTGAGACCAGCCTTGGCAACATTGCAAGATCTTGTCCCTACCAAAAAAAAAAAACCAGCCAGGTATGGTGCATATCTGTATTCCCAGCTGCTTAGGAGGTTGAGGCAGAGTGATCACCTGGGTCCAGGAGATGGAGAATATGCTGAGCTGTGATATTGTCGTTGCAATCTAGCCTGGGCAACAGAGTGAGACCCCGACAAAAACAAAAACAAAAGAAGGTTGTTTATAGTCCTTACTATGACAATACTTGATAAACATGTAGATAGGCAATAATTTATGATGGAAACACAGTTCTGCAATGACTGTGTTGTGAAAATTTTAAATTTCAATACATTTCCAAAATTATGCTCAAAGTACATCTACTAAATTTTATTACTGACACTTTTTTTCAATTCTTTTTTCAATCTTTTTTCAATCCTTCCTTCCCTCCCTCCCTCCCTCTCTCCATCCTTTCCTCCTTCTCTTCCTTCTTTTCCTTCATTCCTTCCTTCTTTCTCTCTTTCTTCCCTTCTTTCCTCCTTCCATTTCTTTCTTCACTGTATTCTCTCTATATCTCCCTATATATCCCTTTCTTTCTCACTTTCTCTCTCCCTACACACACACACACACACACACACACACACACACACACACACACACATCTTTTTTTATCCTATCTTTCTACTTTAAAAACTGCATTGCTACAAAAAAAGTTGAAATAATAACCCCTTAAACAATTCTCTCCTTTAAGTCTCTCTCTTCTCTCTCTCTTTTCCCCTCACCCCACCCCAGGCACACACACATTTTTGCTGAAATACTTTAAATTGCAGATAACATGCCATCTAAATCTCAAGACTTTCTGCACATATTTCATAAGTAATAGAGCATTCTTCTATATAAGTACAATATCACAATATCATCATGACCTTATCCTAGATAATAATACTGGGTCCATAAAACGATCAAAGAGTAGCCCACAATTAAATATCCCAAGTTGTTCCATAATGTCTTTTATGGCTCTGCCTTGTGTGGTTCTGGGATCTGATGGGTGCTTATTCATTGTGTGTGAATGCTGTGGCTTTTTAGTCCCTTTCACCAAATTCCCTATATATTCCTGTTTTTTGGTCTTTCCTGATATTGACATTTTAAATAAAGTCTTGCCATGTTTGTTTTACAATTCCCCACAGTACACATTACTTTGTTTCTCAATTTTAGATTTATGTTCATCGTTTCTGGCAAGTCACTACCACAATTGTGGATTTCCCCCATTAAGTTGCAGTAAGAGGGGTATACTGTCCGTTTCCTCTACTGGGCATGAGACTGAGGTAGCGATTTGCTTTTGTGCAGTCATCTGTGGATTAATACGTGGAGAATCTTAGACTCTCCTCCTGACAACACATTTTCACCCAATGGTTCTTGCAGCTTCCCTGTATCCACTGTTATATGATGTTGCAGGATAAAAATATATCATATAGCAAAAGAGAAAATAACTTTCTATATCCATATCTCCTGTGAGGTAAGGATTTTCTATGAGAAGTAGCTTTCATCATATAGAGAGAAGAGAATTAGGAAGTATTAAAGAAAACAGATTTTGAAGGTTTGGCATGAACTGGTGATCACCGAATCTGGGATGGGACCATGGTCATTTGCTACAAGATTCTATCTCTGGATAACTATGTGTTCCTGTTTATCTATTTTTAATTCAGTATGTAAAAACATTACGCTCATGGCTTTTAGTGTTCAAATTATACCAGATTTGTTGATTCTTTTTTTTTGAGTTGGAGTCTCACTCTGTCGCCCAGACTGGAGTGCAGTGGCCGCTCCAGGCCACTGCAGCCTCGACCTGCTGGGCTCCGGCGATCTTTCTTCCGCCTCAGTCTTCGGAAGAGCCGGAATTATAGGCCTGCGCTACCACGCCCGGCTAATTTTTTGATTTATTGTAGAGATGAGGTCTCACCTGCCCAGGCGGGTCTCGATCCCACAGGCTCAGGCAATCCACTCACCTCAGCCTCCCAAAGGCGCGGGATTGCAGGCTGAGCCACCGAACTGGCTGTTGATTCTTTTTTAATGTGAACTTTAATATCAGCCTTTATCTAACTCCCCTCTCCCCATAAAAATCTTTGTGACATCATATTGGTGTAACATTACATATTTATATTAACTTAGAGAAAATTGACTTTATATTATGTTGTATAATTCTATTAAAGAACTATGACACTTCTATTTGTTCACATCTACTTTTGTGTTTTCCAGAACTGCTTTGGGATTTTTCTCACATAGTCTTTTTTAGATCATTCCTAAATATGTGTTATCCTTATTCCTTTATTTTTATTATTTTGCTCTAATAGAGTTTTTTTCTGTCATTATTTTTATAGCTTTACATATAAATATTTTATATTACCTTAAGCATTTTTATTATTTTTATTTAGGGTATCATTGACTCTCTTAATATTCCAGTTATACAGTATGAAAATAGGAATAGACTCACTCCTTTCTAATTGTTTGCTTTTTTCCTGATTGATTTGGTTGGTATCTCTAGAACAATATAAGATAGTAGTGGAGTTGTATGTATTCTTGCCATGTCCCCATTGTCCCCTGGAATAATGTGCCTGTTTCTCTATTTCAAAAGGTGAAGTCTTTAGGGATATTCCTTTGTTGCATTCTAAAGGTAAAGTGTTTGTAGTACATAAACATTTGTAGACTCTAAGAAAAAGGGAGAAAGAAAAAAATGAAAAGCTCATTTTACAAAATTTATTCTTTGTGGCTTCTGGTATATTGTTTCATTAATGGATGCTCCAGAAAGTCATTTCTCTTCTCATTTTAATTTACTGTGTAGACAAATTTTTTCATTGAAAAAATTTTAATGACCTTAAAAACATGTTGTTGAAGTCTTGTATGTATAAACTGTGCATATCACAAGTGTTTGGCTCAATGAATTTGTACCCATCCACGTAACCAACATCCAAAGGATCAAATCACTCTTGGCTTTTCAGAGGAATTTTTTGAACTGCCGTTCACTTACTATTTCACTATCTCACAAAGGTATCCACTGCTCCAACAGATATAGTATAGATTTTGTGGTGCACATTATACGTGTTTCTATATTATATAAATGCCTTTTTACTCATTATATAATTGAAAGCACAACAAGTATATTTTTGGGTGGTCTAGCTTTTTTTAAATAATGTTCATTCATATTTTTGAATAAAGTTGTAGACTTTAAACTTTTCACTGCTATCTAGTATTACATTGTGTGACTACAGCATAATTTTCTTATTCTCTTTGCCAGGAGTTTTACTTTAAAATTTTCTTAACTTTTCTTTGCTTCCTTATTTTGCTTACTGTTTTACTAAACTTTTTGCCTTTATTTTAGCTGCTAGTAAAGATGTTTCTATGATCAGTCTTCAAACTCTCATCCTTAACAGGTATTTTGCCCAGAGTTTTTGAGATGAATTTATTTATGATGAACTCCAGGAAAACAGTTCACAGAATTCTTTCAAAGTCTTATGAGTGAGAACAGAAACATTTTTCATGATTGTGTTTTTGAGTAGGATAGCATGTCCTAACAGATATTATCACAGACTTGATTACAAAAGAGCCATTAGAAGTTCTAAGAGTAGCCAAGGGCTATGATACAAATAGACATGCTAAGCCTACATGATAGAGGAGGTGTGCATTTCATTAAGTGCTTATAAAGAAGACTACATCTGATCAAAAGTGCCACAGCTGCTTTTATTCTGCTTATGGTATAATTATAAGTAAAATAGCAATCTTATGCCACTCTGACTTCATCATTGGCATTAGACTCAATTAATCTGGATTCTGGGTGGAAATTATGCTTAATTTATGTATGTCCTGGTTTCCAGTCAGATATGTCTCAATGTGTAACAAATCAATTTAGATTCCTGTGCTTTATCATTAATTCTGACACTTAGTTGCTGTGTAAACTCAAGCAAGTTATTTATCTTTGCAATAAAACATAAAATATCCTCAGGGCATGCAATTAATTCTTTAGTGCTTAACTGAAAGGTGAATGCTTATAAAGGACTAATGAAGTAACTCGTAATACTTTCTCCATGATCATTGATACTTCTGGACTAAACATAAAAATTAGTTGAGGTTGGAAAAGTTTATGGAGGTTTAAATTAGCAAAAACATTCTCTTCTATCTTAAATATAATTGGAATAAAATATTCTGATATATACGAGCTTAGTTTTATGAAAAAACATAAAGTATCTAAGTTTGTGAAAAAATATATAATCTATAGAAATTTATTTATTGGAACATTTAAAAATAGTATAACGCCATCCAGTTTCTACTAGCATGTTTTATTGTATATTTGAAATTTTAAAAATTGCTGCATATATGTACATATTATAATATAAAATCTCCAATTTAAAACAATATTTTTGATTGTCGTCCAGAAAAACTTTTTTTCAGAATACTGAAGATACTAAATCTACATTTTTATTCCCTATTGTAAAATATAAAACTGATAAACAGGTAAAAAAAAGTAAGAATTATAATTTATTTATATGAAACTCACAGGATCAGTGAAAAAAAATTTATACAAAATTTTGAAATTGTGGTATACAAAGATAGTCTCTTTAGAGGTATTTTTCATTTTACTCTTGATATTATCTATATATTTAATATTTCAGAAATAATAAAAGAAATGGAAAAATAGGGAAAAACTAAAAATGGTAAATAATAAAAACGCTATGGAGGCTTACCTTGAGTTAAGGTCTTGCAATATGTTACTGTACTTCACAGTAGTAAAGTTGATGAATTTTGTAGTGGTTGTATGCGTTTGTGTGTAAAACAGACACACAAAATATTAGTTAAAAAGACTAATAGCAAAGTAGTTCAATAGTTTATTTTGTTAGGTCTATGGTATTCACATATCTACTTAAATATCTTAATGATTCATTGTCAATTTTTCCATTTTAAAAGTTTTAAAAAATTAACAAGTCATTATATTGGCTGAACTGCATGACTTTTCCACCAAAATATGTCATTTGTTTTTGCTGAAAAAAATAAATCAGCAGCAACAAAAAGTATATACTTATACATGAAATATTTTAAAAGTTCACAATCATTTTTATTGGCCTAAATTTGAAATTTATTTTTAGTGTATCAGATTAGAAAAAAAAAGAAAGTAAGAATAAAGGTAAGAAGGGAACAAAAAGTAAGTAAAAGTGCACTGGCATTATATCAAAATATGGATACATCACTTTTTAAACAATTAATACCAAAAATCATTCTTGTTTTATGAGAGACAGAAATTGCACTGGTGTTCTTCAACATGGAAACTACTCGGACCCTGGGATGTGTAAGAGTAAGCCACAGTATTGAGAGCTGAGTTTCAGATTTGACCCATGATAGGGATCTGGGCATCACTGGAGAAAAGTGGTTTGAAAAATCGTGTTTCACGTAACTTGAGGTTTCCATGGTAATGCCTTGGAAGCATCTCACATTATTTCAGTGGTTTGAAGTTAAAGCATCAGGGGGTGGCTCTGGACCTTTATTCCGGTGAAAACAAAGCTAGATGTCTTTTGTTTTGTATACTGGAACATGAGGTACAATTTAATTTTTTTAACTTTATAGCTAAGGAACAAAATAAAATAAAATTACTATTGCAGAAATTTTGGCACAAAAATATTTCAGTGGTCAAAATCTTTCAGAAGGCTAACTTCAATGAAAATAGTATGAAAACCAAAGAAAAAGTGTATCACATGTCTCTAAAAGACTCGATATAAATGTATCCTATTACTGTTGCACTATAAGAAAGATGTAATGAAACTCGAGAAGCAAGCTAGTAAACTGATAAAGGGGTGCAGAGATAGCACACAAGAAAGATTTTCTGGTTTATATGCATGTGCCACCCCTGCAGCACTGTTCAAAGCATATGCTGATTTGGGGAATGATGCCAAGACTGTCATCCCTAAATCAGAAAATTCTGATTCAAACCCTGACTGGTTCTGTATTCCATTATATATAAATCAGAGTACATTAATGAAGCTATACTCTCATCTGTAAAAACAGAGATAACAATGTATAGAGTTTTGCTACATACATTTCAGAAAATCATTGAGTTTGGAAAAATTGCACACTAAAAAAGAACAAATTCCTGAGTTTATTTAAGGGTAATCATGCAAGCTTGTAAGGAGAACAGTGACATAAACTAGCGGGCAGTTCACATCATCCTGAGTATGACTCTAGGGATATTAAAAGTTCTAGGAAAAATTAGAATTAACTGTTGCTTGAAGATACTGGGACCACTGAAATGGAAGTGAAATTCTGAGAAGAGGACTCGGGAAATGCAACCTCTCTGAACTCACAGCAAAGCAAGGCCTGAGGTGTGCCTTGCAAAGAAAAGGAGTCCAATACGCAGACAGCTATTTTATTTTTAAGAGCTTTATTGGGGAATAATTCTCATGCAATGAAAAACACACACCTAAAGCATAAAATTTGATAAGTTTTGATATAGGTATACACTTGTAAAAATAACGCTACACCCAATGCTCCTTTGTAATCTTCCTCTACTTAGACCCTCCTCCCTACTAGGTATCTACTCACACATTTTCTGCCACTGTGGTTTTAGCTGTCACTTCATTTTATAGTTCTATAAAAGCACAATCATATAATATATACTCTTTTCCATCTGGCTTCTTTTACTCAGTATAGTTATGTTAATATGTCACCATATTTTTGTGTGTTAACCAAGAATCTTTTCCTTCTTGTTGTCAAATAATGTATCGGCTTACCTGGTGATGAAATTATGGGTTGTTTCAGTGTTTTGGGATACCACATATAAAGCTGCTATGAATAAGGACCTAAAATTTTTTGTCTAGAACATCTTAGATACATACTTAAGGGGGAAAATTATAGAGTAGGCATGTATGTAAGTTTTTGAGAGATTGTCAAATGGTTTTCCAAAATGGTTGGACCATTTACATTTCCATGAGTATAGTATGGGAGTTTCAGTTCTTACACAGACTTTCTAGTACTTGGTATGCTCATTCTGTTTTACTTTTGTAAGTTTATTAATAGGTAGTGATATCTCTTTATGGTTTTGCTTTACATTTGGCTAGTAGTTAGTGATGTCAGGCATCATTTTACTTTTTTTTTTTTTTTTTTTGCCATCCATATGCCCTCTTTGGTGAATTATCTGTTCCAATTATTGTCACTTTGAAAATTCTAATGTAGGCATATAAATGCTATAATTTCCCCCTCTAAACACTGATTTTGTCCACACCCTACAAATTTTAATAAATTGTATATTTGTTTAACTTATGTTTAAAATATTCTCTTGAAAGACTTCTTCATCTCATGAAAAACTATAAAAGGAGCCCTGTATGAAGATTAATTATTTTTATTTTTAATAGCTTTATTGAGGTATAATTCTCATGCAATGAAATGCACATACCTGGACTATCTAATTTATAAATATTAGATAAATACTTGATTATCTTACTATTAGCTTTAAAAAAAACTAATTCTTTTGTGGTCTGAAAATATCCTTGGTAAGAATTTTGTTCTCTTAAATGGATTAAGATGAGTTTTGGTCTGGAATTTGGCCTAAATTGGTGAATGACCTATGTGCGCTTGAGAAAATGTGTGTTCCACTTTTGCTGGATGGTTAATACTATAAATGTCATCTAGATAAAGTTGATGGATAGTGCAGTTCAGGTCATCTCTATTTTTACTCAGATTTTGTAGCTGCTTGATCTATTAATTATTGATAGAAGGTTGTTGAAGTCACCAACTATAATAACACATTTTTCTGTTTCTTTTCCATTTTTGTTAGTTTTTGACTCATGCATTTTGATGTCCTATTGCTAGGTGTATTTATGTTTAGAATTGTTACATATCCTTTGAGAATTAATTGCATCATGTATCATTTTGCAGCACCACTTTTTAAACCTGAAAATATCCCTTGTTCTAAAGTAGTTTTGTCTGAAGTTAATGTTGCTATACTAGCTTTCTTTGATTACTGTCAATGATAAGTCTTTTTCTATCACTTTACCTTTAGCTTATCTAACTGTACTTAATATAGAGTTCTTATAAACAACATATAATTGGATCTTGAATTTTTAAAGCTATTCTGAGATCGATTCTAAATTGTTACATTTGTACCATTCCACTGAAAGTGACTAATGGCATAGTTAGATCTGCCTGTGATTTTTAGCCTGGGCCTTAAGCACCCAACATAAGGCCTGTTGTAATGACCCTTTTCTATAGAAAACCAGCAAAGCATGCTCTCCTCTCAAAAAATTTTCAATTGTTGCTTCTTGTGTCTGGAATCCTTTAATGCTGGAGTCCAGCTCCAGGAGAGAGTCAGGCCTTGAGATGGGAAAATCGGGAAGCGGTGAAAAAGAAAAGACGAAATCGACAGGAATCCTTTTCCTGGGGAGAGCTCAAGACTCTGCCAATTTTTATTTATTTTTCACAAGCTTATATAGGTTTTCCACTCAGTTCCGTACCCACAAATGTATCTTATGTTGCTAACCAAATGCCCATGTACATCCTTTTTGCACTCACAATTAGGTTGACCTTCAACAATTTCAATCACAGATGGTGTTTTTCTTAAGTCAAACATTTATGAACATCCTGGTTTTCTTCCTAACTTTTTCATAACTATTTACTATTATAGGCCTATAATATCCTTACCCTATAAAGCAAAACCTTAACCCTAAGTCTTATTTAATTACTTACTACTATATATTTATTTCTATTAATCTTATTTCTATCCTTATGTCTCTATATTTTCTTAACTATCACTTATACTATTATATATCTCTTATCTTACTAGTTTATCTTCTCTCACTATCTTATCATTAATATTCTAAATTCTATCTTCATTAAACCAGTTATTTAATCCTAAAATATCTTAACCTATTTTTTATCTCAAACGGTTGTTTTCCACCAGCTCTCAGCTGGGGTCTGTTGTTTATGAAGAAGTGACTGACTCGTTCTTCTCAGCCTTCTACTGTTTACTGAAAAACATCCTTACACACCCTAAGGGGCACCCTTTTTGCTGCAATCTCACCTCCATTATACCTATGTATAATTTTTGCTGTCAAATGCCATCATCCATTTGCACATCTATTATCTCAATTAAAGCGGGAATATTCTCAAGCCTATGCACGCAATCCTTCAAAGTTAGGGAAGGTCCGTCAACAGGATCCATGGGGCTTTGCCTCCGTCCTGGCCGCATTTTACTGGGGCCTTGCTCACAGCTGGCGTTTTTCCTGTTTTCAGGTCCCTTTTACCTTACTTTTACTAGTGATTGCAGCTCCCGACACTTTAATTTAAAGGTTTTCATGGGCTATCTTTCTAACTTCATTCAAAATTCAGCTCACACTTTTCCATGGAGAGACATTTTCAGACTGTCCTCTAAATTGCAGCATCACACACCAGTCAAGCCACATTGCAGGCTGTTGTTTTTTTATTTTGTTTTGTTTTTCTTTACTATTGTGTTTTATATACTTTTTGCACTTAGTTTACATTTACTCAAGGAAATGAAATGTTATTAGTGGACAATATATTCTCATTTCTGCATTTGTTTGATGAAGCTATTTTTAGATATCTGTCATCAGATTAAAGAAGTTTTCATCTTTTCTATTTTGCCAAGTGTTTTTAAATCATGAAATGATATGAAAAAAATCAGTTGCTTTTCATTCATCTAATTATGTTTTTTATTCTGTAATGACATGAGTAGAATTGTTTGAGATCTAAATTTTAAACAATGTTTACATTTCAAAAATAAATTATAATTGCTTGTGCTATATTACTTTGTACAGATCACTGCATTTAGTATTAAAATATTTTATTTTAATTTTGTCATTGAAGATAGATGAACAATTTATTTTCTAGTAATGCCACTGCAAAGGGGTAATAGAGACTTATGTAAGAGTTTGCTTAGGATTGGTGACCTTTTTACTTAAAAGTTTGGCAAATTTCAATAAATTATCAAACTTTTGTGTTCCATTAATAGACACAGGTTATTAAGATTTTCTTCTGACATTAGTAATATTTTAAGTCATTTCTTTATTTTATATAGCATTTAAAATGTATTTTTATATAACTATTTATAATTTATTTTTATTATGTTTTACTTCTGCAGAATCATTAGTAATGTCTTCTGTAATACTTCTAAAATTGGTGAGATGTAACTTATAATGACAGTCTTTGTAAATATCCATTTTTGGGGGGTTGTCAGAAGTTTAGTAGCAAATGGGTAAGCAGGACTGACCTCAAATCCTTGGCTAGAATTAGAAGTCACATTTGATGTTTCTATGAAAGATGTACAAATATTATGAAAAATTCACAATTATTTAAATAAAAACGTGAAATGAAAGCATATTCTTGAAGATCAATGACAAAGTTTTATTTAGAGCAAAGGAGTTGTGAACTGAGAGCTCAGATCAATATGCATTCCATAGATCAGTTCACTGCCTAACAAAACAGAGACCTTCTTCCAGTAAACAAGAATCAAGCAAATACCTATTCAAATGAGCAATAGCTGCCTCTTACCCATAAGCAGCCTCTCCTGTCCTGAAGTTTGTATGATGCAACACAATAAGAGATCTGCTTACATCAGTGGAAACCACTGATAAACAAGATTATCTCCCGTAGACCCCTGCCACACTGACCCCTAAGGAGGCAGAACTGACCCACAACCCTAGTGCATGCTAATGAAACCAGCACTTGGGAAAGCCATCATATGCAGGTTATCTATATCAAGGAAACTTTTCAGTTTCTGACACTGAAAACACCAGAACCACGCCAAGAGACCCTGTGAAGCATGTATTATAGATACTTCCTCAAAGGAAGAAAAATCCTGTCCAAACAAAGGCAAACTCAGAAAAATAAAGAAGAGATAGAGTTCATAGATATGAGAAAGAACCAAAGAAACAACTCTGAAAGTATTAAAAAAGGGTGCCAAATTTCCAAAGTGTACACTAACTCCACAAAAACAAATCATAATCAAATGAAATTCTTGAAATATCAGATAAAGAATATTGATTTTAAAAAAGCTTGGTGAGATCCAAGAGAAAGTTTAAAACCAACATAAATAAATCAGTAAATCAATTTAGGATGTGAAAGGAGAAATAGACACCATTGCGGGGGAAAGGGGGAACAGAATTTAAAAACTCATTGAGCCAATTACAAAACACAATTAAAAGATTTACCACTATGCTAGGTCAACTGGAATAAATAATCTCAGAGCAGGATTTAACCCAGTCAGACAAATATAAAGAAAAACATTTTTTAAAAAGTGAAATTTGAGAAATATGGCATTAAAGTGTTCAGATCTACAAATTGCAGGTATTCCAGAGGGAGAAGAAGTTAAATTTAAAAGCATGGAAAACCTATTTGAGGAAATCATTCAAGAACACTTCCCTTGTCCCGAGAGAGAGCTACACATACAGATGCAAGAAGCTCTGAGAACTCCTGGCAGATACATTCCAAGATGAGACTCACCAAGGCATATAGTTGTCAGACTATGCAAAGTCATCATGAAAAACAAAAAAAATCTTAAGATCAGGCAGAGAGAAGTGCTAAACTGCTATCAGATTAACCGCAAACTTCTTAGGAGGTAATCTATAAACCAGAAGACAATGGGGACTTGTTTTCAACCTCCTTAAAGAAAAAGGAGGCCGGGCTTGGTGGCTCAGCCTGTAATCCCAGCACTTTGGGAGGCTGAGGCGAGTGAATTGTCTGAACCCGCGGGTTCAAGACCCGCCGCGGTGACTGAGAGGCGTGTCACTGCCCTCCAGCCTGGGTGATAGAGAGATCCAACTCGAAAAAGAAAAAGGAAAGGAAAGTCAAGAATGTTATATCCGTCGGGCTCGGTGGCTCAGCCTGTAATCCCGCGCCTTTGGGAGGCTAAAGTGAGTGGATTGCCTGAGCCCGCGGGTTCGAGACCTGCCTGTGTAGGCGACACCTCAACTCTACAATAAATAAAAAAATTAGCCGGGCGTGGTAGCGCGCGCCTGTAATTCAGGCTACTTGGAAGGCTGAGGCAGAAGGATCGCCGGAGCGCAGCAGGTCGAGGCTGCGGTGGCCGGGAGCGGTCACTGCACTCCAGTCTGGGCGACAGAGTGAGACTCCAACTCAAAAAAAAAAAAAAAAAGAATGTTATATCCTGTCAAACTAATTTATATACATGAAGGCGAAATTAAGCCTGTCCCTGGCAAACAAACATTAAATAAATTTGTTGCCACTAAATTGATCTTGCCAGAGATGTACAAAAGATTTCTCACCATGGAAATAATATGATGATACTACAGTAAGTTTCCTGCATATGAAGCTTCAAGTTGCATATTTTCAAAGATGCAAACATATGTTTGCATGTTGAATCACATAAGTTAGTTCACATCTGGCATAAATTGCTGTGTGTGCAAGGTACTGTACTGTAAAATTAAAAATGCTATATTTATATTTGATTTGTTTTTTATGTATTATTTGTGTGAAAAGTATTATAAACCTATTACAGTAGAGTACTATACAGTCAATTGTGTTAGTTGGGTACCTAGGCTAACTCTGTTGGACTTATGAACAAATTGGATTTTTAAATGTACTCTCAGAATGAAACTCCTTCATATGTAGGGGACTTACAGTAACCACAATAAAAGGTCATAAAGTATAAAGCTGTCATACCCCATAGAGCAGCTATGCAGTTGACACCCCAAGGCAGTTAGCTAACAGCTTTAAAGCAGAAAGAAAATCCCACATATCAATATTAACCCTGAATGCAACTGGTCTAAATTCTTCAAAGATAGAGTGGCAAAATTGATTTAAAAAAAAAAAAAGAACCAACCATTTGCTGCCTTCAAGTGACACACATACTAGTCAGACAGCTACAGACTCAAAGTAAATTAATTACCTTAAAACAGCAATAAAAAAAAAATGTTTCAACAAGAAAGAGCTCAGGGCCAGAAAGATTCACATCGAAATTTTATCAGATGTACAAAGAGCCCATACCAATCTTACTAATACTATTTCAAAAAAACAAGGAGAGATTCCTTTCTATTTTATTCTATAAAATTAGAATCACACTGATACCAAAATCAGGAAAAGACACAACAACAACTACAGACCAATATCCCTTATGAGCATAGATGCAAAAATTCTCAACAAAATACTATCAAAATGTATTCAACAGTCCATCGAAAAGATAATTCATTATGATCAAATTGACTTTATTCCAGAGATAGAAGGATGATTTAATATTTGCAAATAAATACATGTGATTCAACACATAAACAATTAAAAACAAAAATCTTATGTTCATCTCAGTAGAGGCAGAAATATTCAAGAAAATCTAATATCCTTTCATAACAAAAACTTTCAACCAACTAGATATTGAAGCAATAGATGCTAAAATAAGAGCCATATATGACAACTCACAGTCAACATCATACTTAATAGGGAAGAGATACAAAAATTCCCCTTCATCGATAAAACAAGACAAGGATGTCTACTCTCACAAATGCTATTCAACATTCTACTGGAAGTCCTAGCCAGAATGTTCAGGTGAGATAAAGTCATAAATTAAATCCAAATCATCAAAGGGAAAGACAAACTATCTCTATTTGAATATTACATGTTTATATACCTAGAAAACCCTAAAGACTCATCCAACACACTCTCATACCTGATAAATTACTTCAATAAAATTTTATTAGCATGTCCTTACACCAATCATGTTCAAGTTGAGAAGCAAATCAAGATACCAATCCCATTTACAACAGCCACACACACAAATAAAACAGCTAGAAATACATTTAACCAAGGAGGTAAAAAATCTGTACAAGGAGAACAACAAAACACTGATTAAACAAATAATAAACAACACAAATTGAAGAACATTCCATGCTCATGGATTCAATTTTTAAAAATATATTTATTATTTTTTAAGGGGATGAGGTCTTGCTATGTTGCTCAGACTGTTCATGAACTCTTGAGCTCAAGTCATCCTTCTACCTTGACCTCCCAAAGTGCTGAGATTATAGGCAGTAGCCGCTATATGCAGCCAGCTTCAATATTTTTAAAATGACCATCTGGTTAAAAGCAGTCTACAGGTTCAAAGGAATCCCTATCAAGATATCAACATCATTTTTTCACAGAACTAGAAAAAACACCCTAAAGTTTGTATGGAACAAAAAAGAGCACGTATATTCAAAGCAATCCTAACTAAAAAGAACAAATGCAGGGACATAACATTGTCTGGCTTCAAATTATACTACAAGTCTACAGTACAGCGTGGTACCAGTGCAGAAATAGACACGTAGACCAATGGAACAGAAAATATTTCTCAGAAAGAAAGCCACTGACCTACAGCCAACTGACCTCCAATAAGGTCAACAAAAATAAGCAACAGGGAAAGAATTCCTAAAAATCATGCTGGACAAATTGGCTGGCCACATGCAGAATAATAAAAATGGAGCCCTTCATCTCATCAAATACAAAAATTAATTCAAGGTATATTGAAGACTTAAAAGTAAGACCTGGAGCTATACAAATATAAAAGAAAGCCTAGAACAAACTCTCTGAACATTGGACTAGAAAAATTATTTTTGTTGAAGACTCTAAAGTATATGTGTCAAAAACAAAAACAGACAAACAGGATGTAATTAAAATAGTTTATACACAGCAAAATAAATAATCAACAGAATGAACAGGAAATGTATCAGATGGGAGAAAATATTTGCAAATTATGCCTCAAAGGACTAATATTCAGACTCTGCAAGAGACTCAACATGAACAAAACAAATAATCCATCCAAAAGTAGGCAGAAGATCAATACATACTTTTAAAAAGAAGACACACCAGTGGCCAAAAAACATGGGAAATAAAAAGTTCAACATCACTAATCATTAGAGAAATGCAAATTAAAACCATGACGAAATGTCATTTTACACTAGTCAGAATAGCTGCTATTAAAAAGTCCAAGGATAACAGATGTTGGTGTGGATGCAAAGGAACAGCAACACTCTTATGTTTTTGGTGGCATTGTAAACTAGTTCAACTTCTAAGGAAAACAGCATGGAGATTTCTCAAATAACTAAAAACAGAACCACCATTTGACACAGCCATCCCACTACTGGGCATCTACCTGAAGGAAAATGCATTAAAATATTAAAATGTCACCCACACTCATATGTTTATTGCAGTGCAATTTGAAATAGCATAGTCATGGAACCAACCTAAATTCACATTAGTGACTGACTTAATACAGAAAATGTGGTATGCAAGAGGGAAAAAACTTGGAATTTATTTATTAAAAATTGTGTATTTATTCTTACCTGTTTAGACTTCAGTAACATTCAAAGTACTCTCTGTTTGATGCAATACATCTACTGAGACACTTTTTTTTACTGCTCAAAACAGTTTTTAAACTCATAATTATGATGCCTTTTAGTGCTTCTGCTGTTGTTTGTTTCATCTCTTCGACATTTGCAAATGTTTCCCTTTGAAGATTTTTTCCGTCTGAGGAAACAAAAATAATTTGCTTGGGCTAGATCAGGTGAATACGGAGGGTGGGGGTGGTGGGGTCATGTTTTTCATCAAAAACTGCGAGCAATCAGCGTGGTATGGTGGAAGAACCAGCCACCTGTTTGCCACAACTCCAGACATTTCTTCAGCAAACTGTGATTCAACCTACTCAAAACCTCCAGATAAAACACTCTGGTTTATGGTTTGATCTTGGGGATCAAATTCTGAGTGTATTACCAAGGGGCCCACATTCCACAAGATAATTCAATGTTTGGGGGGCGACTCCTCATATATACCACTCCATAGAATAATAAACAGCCATAAAATGAATGAAATCATGTCCTCTGCAGCAGCATGAATGGGGTTGGAAAACATCACCATAAGTGAACTAACTCAGAAACACAAAACCAAACATTCCATGTTCTTTCTCATATGTGGGATCCAAAAGTTCATGAAGATGGAAATAACAGACACTGGGGACACTGAAAGTGGAGACGAATGAAAAGGGAGGTTAGGGTTCAGAAGTTATCTATTGGGTACAATGTTTAGCATCTGGGTGAGAGAGGAGACAGCTTGGAATCTGATAGGCAGACAGATAGGGCAGGTCCCTGGTAGTAAACTTCCTGCAAGCTCCCAGAACTTCATCCTTCCTGAACTCCTTCCTGATTGGCCCTCCCTAACCCCCTCCCCATTGGTGAAATTCCAAGACTGCACCATGGCACCTCTAGTTGATTGACTCTAAGTGCTAACCAATCAGATCACTCCTAGGCCTATATAAACTCCTACAACCAGCTTCCAACTGGCAACCCTTCGGGACTCCTCCCACAAGAGCTCTCCTGACTTTTTAATACATTTCTATGTAATCCCAGCACTTTGGGAGGTCAAGGTGGAAGGATTGCCTGAGTCTGCAGGTTCGAGACTAGTCTGGGCAACATGATGAGACCTCATCTCTACAATAAATTTTAAAAATTTGCCAGTGGTGGTAGCGTGCACCTGTGGTTCCAGCTATTTGAAGGCTGAGGCGGAAGCATTGCTAGAGCCCAGCATGTCCACACTGGGGTGGCCATGAGCGTGCCCACTGCACTCCCGTCTGGGCGAGGGAGTGAGACCCCAACTCAAAAAAAAAAATCTACTTTCTCACCCTCTGGTTGTCTGCATCCACCATTCTTTTTGGGCCTGAGACAAGAACTCCCATGGAAGAGCCGCTGAAGAGTGTCAGGTCTGGAGATGGCTGGACTTGAAGACCACCAGACTTGAAGAGCTGCACGTGCGGGTGGCTGGCTTGCCAGGCGATGGACTCTGCAGAGTGAGTGGAGCCCATGAAGCCAACAGCCCTGATGGGGCCACAGCTGACAGTGGAGACTCCACTGTGGAACTGATGGCGGAAGAGCTGACCGTGGAGCTGATGACTGATAGAGATGATGGTGGATGGTGCTGAAGGGGCTCACCGAGCTAACGAGACCCACTGGACCTGGCTTGCCAACCTGTCCAGCAGAAACTTCTCAGAATCTGGCCTTCCGGCCCACTGAGCCAACCAAGCTGTGACACTTCTGGGGACTTGGCTTACTGACCCCCCAATTAAGAGAGCTGCAACATTCTTTGGGGACCCACAGCTGCTGGCATCCCCAAGTTTTCAGATGCCACCATTTTTACATCTGAATGTCACTATGTCCCAGCCACCTCGTGGATCCCAGACTGGCAAGTATAGCTCCAGGAACTGCAGCACTCTGAGGGGGCCCATCTCACCAGACCACCAGATAAAAGAAAAAAAAACCTGTATCATTTCTCAGGGGTTTGTCTGGAATTTGTCAGAAGGATGAGTTAAAGAGGACCTATTTTTTTCATTCCTGAGGTTTCTTGTCCTCGGCTTTCCTGTCATACTTTCTTCAGCCTTTCCTATCACACTTTATTCTCTTTGGGATCACCATGGCTACTGTCTCCAGTTGGTGTTCAACCATGGGTGTTTTTGTGTCTTAGGGAGATGGCATTACTAGGAAGTATTGGTAGCTGGCTTGATCCTTTTGGAAACTATCTCAGGGACAATGTATTTTGCTTGTTTCCAAGAGGCAAAGGGTAGGAGGTTTTGGTTTTATTTTTCCACCATGTTAGGAATCAGCATATTTAGTAAATATGAGTAATTTTTCTATGTGAAGAATTTTCTTTTGGATGCATCTTAGGCTCCCACTCTTGTTTAAAGGAGAATTTGGCTAGCATGTAGAGTCCGGTCGGTACATCTGGGAACTCTATGGGCAGGCAAATGTTAAATGGAAGCAGACTCTTCCATTTGAAGGCTCTTTGTCAGCCTGGGAACTTGGATATCTTATATGGTGCCTTTATTAGAACTAGATTGTACAAGCTCTGTGTTAGAGATGCCCTGCTGACTGTGGGTTTAGACTTTACAGAGACCACCAAGGACTATCTCAATGGACCTGCACAGGCACGTCTGAGTCAGTTGAAGGTTAACTAATCTTAAAAGACAAGTTTATTACTCAGGCAGCTCCGGATTTCAGGAAGAAGCTGCAGAAGCAGGCAATGGGACCGGACGGTACTTTAGAGAATCTCCTGAAATTGGCCACCTCAGTCTTTTATAATAGGGACCAGAAGGAGGTGCAAAGAAAAAGAGAAGAGACAGAAGAAAGGGGCAAGAGCTCTAATGGCTGCCTTACAGGCTTACACACCCCAGAATTCCTGAGGTGTACCTGCTACCTGCTACGGATGTGGCATTAAAGAAACAACACAGTGCCAACAATGAGAACTGCAGACCCAGAGGGACAAAAGAGGCATCTCAATTGGCAGTCGCCATTAGCAACAAAACTCCCATGACCCATCAGAGACCTGATAGCAACCAATCTGCTAAGGGGTCGGTGTCTATTGCCGTATGTACAATCTGCGAGGACACTAGAAGCCTTGTTGTTCCAAAGAGGTCTAAACCTCCAGGACCTTGTACACAGTGCAGGCCAGAGAGCCACCGGAAAGTAGGTACATTCTCTTATGAAGAGAGGAGAGAACACCTAGCTCAGGGATGATGGCCACTGAGGAGGCCTGGAAGACTGATAAAATGCCTGGCATAGCCTACCATCACCCCAATAAGCCCCGGGTGAATATTAGGGTGCTGGAATCCAAAAATTAATTAACACAGAAGCCAGCCTTCTGGTCCTGGTCATCCTTGTTGGTATATAGCCTTATCATAATTAAAGTTGCTAGGGTTTCACTCAGAATGTAAATGTAGGTGGTTATATTAAAAAGTTACAGGGGAAAAGCCAGAAAAGCACAGGAAAGATTAGAGAAGGTTGTTGGTGTGGAAGTGTGTTTTTGGTCAGGAAGGACATAAAGGACAGAATGATTTTGTATAGGAAAGGTTCGTGTGGTAAATTTTTGCCCTGCAATAAAGTGGATGGTTATTTAAAGGAAGGAAAGTATGGAAAAAAGTAGAGGATTCACGCATGTCAAAAGTGATATGATATGTCGTAGAATAGTATGCGGAACTCAGGAGACTTGGTACAGGTAAAGGCCTTTCTTTCTGTTTTCCCTTCTTTGAGCCCAGATTGTGAAGGTCCCTACACTGTTCTTCTCTCCACTCCTTCAGAAGTTAAGGTCACCAGAATAGACTCTTGGATTCCTCGTATTAGAGTGAAAGCCTGGGATCTAAGAAATGTGGCCTCTACTCACCCAGAAGAACACAGCACCATTGTGAAGAAATTGAAGACCTCAAACTAAAGTTGGTAAAAGACAAGTACCATTAATTAATAGTTCTCTTTGTAATTCTATCTATACTTGCTGCATTTGCTTTTATTTTGATTTGTACCATTAACCGCCTTGGCCAAGGACCCCTTAACCCTGAACACCCATGGGATTATTTCCTTCCTTAGACAGTCATACCCATTACTCCTCTTATGAGGTTTCCCTCATGGGAATGAGCAAAATGCCGAATCTAGCTTGCTTTCTGTTTTTGGCATCATTAGCCCTATCTTCTTATAAGCACCTCCTTTTTCCTTCCATTGTGTACTTGGCTCAACAGGGTAATTATTCAAACTGCTGAATATGCCTGCAGGAGGGACCTTCTCTAACTCTTCCCCTGATAACTCTACCGTTGCCTTTTGAGCAGATTGGAAATCTCAGTGGTTCCTGGCATGAATTCACTTCCCCTAAAGAAGCAGTGAAACCCAACCAGAAAGCTCCCTGGGGCAAAAAGGCCTCAATGAGGAGTGGAGAAGTGGTGGCAGAGATGTGCGGAAATGCTTCTCTCTGCTTTCAGTCATATTTAGGATTATCCTGGGTGGGATGACTTTCCCCCAACTGTTGTAATGGAACTGTATTACCAAAACAGCACTTTTTACTATAAAGTTAGAAAGTCTGTAGAAAAGGAGATGTGGGGAGAGTGAATTCTAACCCCTTACATACAGATCTCTGAATATCACTGGATGTTCTGTCTTGAATATGCGACCATGGGTATATCTGATTGTCATGGTTTAGTAGCTTGTGTTGACACCTGTCAGCATATCACCAGCCCCTTTGGCTACATCGCCCTAATTTGTCAACACACTGGATTTGTTGAGTCTTGGGGTATATGTAACACTTTTCATGTATCACTCCCACCCTGGAAATATCCTCTCTAAACTTTTCCAGAGCACAATCTGTTCATATAACCCTAATCATCATGCCTGCAAAACCCATACACACAGTGGAATGATCCCTTGGGATAACAGGATCGACTAGGGTTATCCGAAGAGGCTTTTCTTTGTGACTGTTCCCATAACTCTTATGAGCCAAAAGAAACTACAATCACTGGAACCTTCCTTAATTGGAACTGGATATTACTTTTTGTGTGGTAATGGATTGTATTTGGTTTAACTCTACAGATGGAAAGGTGCTTGCACAATAGTGGCTGCTGACTCTCAGTCAGACTCAATGGGCTTTCTCTGGGCAAATTCTAAATTTGGGATCTTTCCTGGAGCAAGTCCTATGGCAGCAACACAGCTGCAGAGATGTGGGGCCTCCATCCAGTACTAATAGGCCTAGTTATAATATAACTAATCTAGGAGGACGTACCCTTGACCACCCAGTTTTGCAAAGACCTAGACTAGGACATTCCATTGCCAGAGGCTTCTTCTGGCTTGCCAGGATACCCGTTAGAAAAATCTATATTAAATCACACCCTCTTGGTACAGCAAGGGTGGAAAGCCACAGTACCTGCTATTGAGAGTCAGCAAACATCTATTAGCCCACTAGCTGTTATGGTCTTACAAAACCACTGAGCATGGAGGAGCATAAGCATTATTAAATGAAACATGTTGTTTCTAGATTAACACTTCCTTACAGGTAGAAGAGAACCTGCAGGTCATAAAAAATAACATCAAAATCATTGATACTCTAAGAGAACAGGCGGGGTCAAGACCTAGTTGGCCGAAATCCTTTCTGTCTTCTCTAGGAATTTCTAATATATGGACACGGATTTTTCCCTTGATGGCTCCTTTTGTTGTATTGCTTGCATGTGGTCCATGCATCCTTAACCTCCTTGTAAAACGTGTTTCTTCTCACCTGGAGTCCATCAAATGCCAGACGGTGATGAAGATGGAACCTTCTATGGAAACTTGCTACTTCTGAGGACCCATATGTGGCCCTCCAGAGGAACCCTGGCTACTGTTCTCATACCACACCTTTGAACAGCAGGAAGTAGCCAGAGTAGTTATCTGTCCCTAGACCCTAATGGCTGTTAGGGTCACTTACTCCAGAGTGGGGGATGGGAGAGGAGACTGCTAGAAATCGGATAGGCTGACAGATAGGGTGGTCCCCAGTAGTAAACTTCCCGCAATCCCCAACGACTGAAGTGAACATAACCACTTCCATGTCCCTGAACTTCATCCTTCCTGCACTTTTTCCTGATTGGCTCTCCCCAACCCTCTCCTGATGGGTGAAATTCCAAGACTGCGCCATAAACGTCTAGCTGATGGCACTAAGTGCTAACCAATCAGCTCACTCCTAGGCCTACATAAACTCCTAGAATCTGCCCCTAACTGGCAACCCCTTGGGACCCCTACCTGCAGGAGCTTTTCTGTTTTCTTAATAAATTCCTATTTTCTCACCCTCTACTTGTCCACATCCCTCGTTCTTCTTGAGTGCGAGACAAGAACCTGGACCCGAAGAGCTGCTGAAGGTCGCCAGATCTGAAGATGGCTGGACTCAAAATAGCTGCACACACCGGTGGTTGGCTTGCCAGCCCATGGAGCCCACAGAGCTGGCAGAGTGGGCAGAGCCAGTGAAGCTGACAGCCTATGGAGCTGAAGGACTGACGGAGCTGGCAGGGCTCACAGAGCTGATGAGAACTGGTGGGGCCTGGCGACCGGCCATGCAACCAACACTTCTCAGAGCCTGGCTTGCTGGCCAACCCAGTCAACAAAACTGTGTCACTTTTCGAGCTCAGCTTACCCCACCCCCTCACAACTAAGACAGCTACAACATTCCTTGGGGACCCCACAGTTGCCGGCATCCCCTAGTTTTGGGGTGCCACCACGTTCCACATCGTGACATCATCACATCCCAGACACTGCATGGATCCTGAACTGGCAGTACAGCTTCGGGCATGGGGACACTCTTAGGTGGCCCAGCTCTCCAGTCAAGCAGATAAAAAATATATATCATAGGGAATAGGGTTACCGGAAGCCCAATCCCCACCACTGTGCAATATATTCATGTAACAAAACTTCAGATTCAGTATACACTTACATCTAAAGGTTAAAAAAATTAATTTTGGGGCAACCCCTTCAGGTCCCCTCCCACTGTGGAAGCTTTTCTGTCTTCTCAGTAAATCCTGCTTTCACACAGAAGAAAAAAAAAATCAATTTTTGGCTTTTGTTGATTTTGCCTATTGTAACTTTTTTCTCCTTTATAATTTCAGTTTTTATCCTTATTATATCATTTTTTTCTATTTTCCGAGTTTTAACTTGCTGCTTTTAATATTGATATTGTGAAATGTTTGAAACTTGCTTTCTAACACAGCATAAGGTCAATTTGTTACCTTATTTTTAGATTATAGGAAATAATGGGCATTATTTTGGTACAAAGAATCTATATTTAAATTATCTTGATTTTTTAAATTACAAACAAGTCCTATAAATACTTAAAGCTTTTAAAATTACTTTATTTACCAGTTACTGAGAAATATGTTATTTTATGATTATAGATTGATTTCTCTAATCAGTTTTGTTAAATATAGATATATTTAAGATATGGTCAATGTTTTAGCCTCAATTTGTAGCATTTTACATTTTATTTATTCTTCATTTTAGATTGCATCTCTAAGCTTCTCTCTGAGATTAGTTCCCTTTGACCCCCAAAATTCTCTTTAACATTATTAATTTTTTTTTTTGGTGTAATTTTTACTGGTAAGGAATTCTATCAGTTTTGTTTTGTTTACATGCTTTATAGTTTTCCTTTATTTTTGAAAGATATTTTGCTCTATAAATTTCTTGCAATTATAATTTTTAACACAATGAAAAAATTCATTGTCTTCTGGATTCATTGCTTTTCTTGCTAACTCAACTGTTAGTCATATTATTTTGTTATATGTAATATGACTTATCTTTAACCATTTTTATTCTGGTTTTTTTTTGTTGTTGTTAAGATTAGATACTAATTCTATATTATGTTTTAGTCATACTTTTGTGGGCTGTTGATGTTTTAGACATTGTGAAATTTTTCAACAGTTATAACATTGCATATTGCCTTGGCCCCATTATTTAAAATCTTCCAGACTGCAAATATATGTACCAGAAGTTTTTAAATTCTCTGTGACTCTTTCACTATTTAAAGTAGCATGTATATTGTGCATTCTTTTATATCTCCAATCTTTAATATAATATTTTCTTTTGCTCTATCTTCCTGTAAGATCATCTAATTTTGTTTAAGTTGTAGACTTTATTTTTAAGAGACATCTCAGGTTTACAGGAATATTGAGTGGAAGAAATAGATTTTACCAAATGTTTTTTCTCCACAATTTCTCCTCTAATTGACTTCGTTCATTGGAATGGTACACTTATTATAGTTGAAGAAAAATATTGATATATTATTATTAACCAAAGACCATAGTCTACATTATGGTTTAGTATTGGGTTGAACAGTTTTATGAGTTTCCACACATGCATAAAATCTTGTATCCACCATTGGTGTATGATGCACAGTAATTTTATTGCCCTAAAAATCCCTGATGTTTCACTTATCTGTCCCTTCTTTTCTTCTACCAATCCCCACGCAACAACTAATCTTTTTATTGTTTCTTTAGTTCTTTTCTTTCTCAGAATGTCATACAGGTTTGTTTTTTTTTTAATTGGAAATATCCACATCCATAAGGTTGCTTCATGTATTTTGTGGTTTGATAGCCCATTCTTTTGTATTACTGAATAATATTCCATTGTATGGATGCACCATAATTTGTTTACCTATTTACCCATTGAAGGGCATTCATGTACAGGTTTTTGTGTGGTCATAAGTTTTTAGCCCATTTCAGCAAATATCTAGGTGCATGATGGCTGGGTCACAAGGTAAGAATGTATTTAGTTTTGTAAGAAATTATCAAACTGTCTTCCCAAGTGGTTGTACCATTTTTCATGCCCACAGCAATGAATAAGAGGCCCTCTTGCTCCACATATTTGTCAGCATTTGAAGATATCAGAGTCTGGATTTTAATTACTCTAACAGCTGTGTAGTGGTATTTCATGATTTAGATTTGCAATCTACATTGCATTATGATAATACATAATGCTCAGAATATTTCTAAATGCTTATTTGCAATCTACATGTCTTTTTAAATGTAGTGTCTGTTCACATTCATTGCCCACCTTTTTTTTTTTTTGAGTTGGAGCCTCACTCTGTTGCCCAGGCTGGAGTGCAGTGACACGCTCACGGCCACCACAGCCTCTACCTGCTGGATTCAGGTGATCCTTTCACCTCAGCCTTCCAAGTAGCTGGAACTACAGGCACGTGTCACCACACCTGGCTAATTTTTTGTTTATTGTAGAGATGAGGTCTCACCAAGTTGCCCATGTTGGTCTCGAACCCATGGGCTCAGGCAATCCTCTCATCTTGGCCTCCCAATGTACTGGGATTATAGGTGTGAGCCACCACGCCTGGCCCGTTGACCACTTTTTAATTGTTTGTTTTGGTATTGCTGAGTTTGGGTAGTTTTATATTTTGAATACAAATTTTTTATTCGATATGTGTTTTACAAATCTTTTCCCCATCAGACTTGTAATTCTATTTTCTTGACACATTTTTTTAAGAGAAGAAGTGATAACTTTTAACGAAGTCAATTATCAGTTTTTTCTTTCATGAATCATTTTTTTTTTTTTTTTTTTTAGTTGGAGTCTCACTCTATCGCCCAGACTGGAGTGCAGTGGCCGCTCCTGGACACGGTAGCCTCGAACTGCTGGGCTCCAGCGATCCTTCTGCCTCAGCCTTCCAAGTAGCTGGAACTATAAGCGCACGCTACCACGCCCGGCTGATTTTTTGATTTATTGTAGAGATGAGGTCTTGCCAAGTTGCCCAGGTGGGTCTCGAACCCACAGGCTCAGGCAATCCACTCACTTTAACCTCCCAAGCCGCGGGATTACAGGATGAGTCACCGAGCT
Source organism: Carlito syrichta (assembly GCF_000164805.1). Taxonomy (NCBI): domain Eukaryota; kingdom Metazoa; phylum Chordata; class Mammalia; order Primates; family Tarsiidae; genus Carlito; species Carlito syrichta. Next base: position 105,628 of record NW_007258209.1, on the reverse strand, counting down.
CAGCTTCATTTTTAAATTATACCTGAAAATCTCATTGCTAAATCCAAAGTCATCTTGATTTTGAATATGTTATCATCTAGAAGTTTAATAGTTTTCTATCTTATCTTTAGGTAAATGATCCATTTTGAGTTAATTTTTGTAAAAGTCATAAGGTCTGCACTTTGATTATTTTTTTTTTCTTTCTGCATATGTATGTCCAGTTGTTTCAGTACTATTTGTTGAAAAGTATATACAGTATACATTGGATCATTCTTATTTTGTTTTTTCTTCATTGCACCTTGGATCTTTTGCCTTTCCGTAATAACTTTATAAATAGTTTGTCATTATCTGCAAAGTAACTTGCTATGATTTTGATTGTGATCGCTCTGATTCTATAGATGAAGTTGAGAACTGATATCTGACAATATGTTTTGTTCTCCTATCCATAAAAATGGACTGTCTCTTTACTTATTTAAATATATTTTACTTTTTTCAAAATAATTTTGTAGTTTTCCTTTTATAGGTCTTGTATGTATTTTTAAAGATTTATATCTAACTATTTTACTTTCTGGGGGTATTAAACACATTGTATTTTAATAACAAATTCAAATTGTTCATTACAGATATATAGGCAATCAATTGACATGTCTATCTATTAAATTCATATTCTGAAATCTCTATATATTCACTTAGTTTCATATTTTGTTGTTGTTGGTAGTAGGAAGATCTTTGAGATTTTCTACCCAGACAACATGTCATCTGCAAAAAATGGCTGTTTTGATTTTTTTTTTCCCAATCTGTATACTTTTTATTTTTATTTCTGTTTTCTGTCTTCTCAGGTTTTACTTGAATTAACTCCGGTTTAAGTATTTCTAGAATTATCAGCTGCAGTTGCAGATTCTGTTCTTGGCTTCTCCTTCATAATTGGTGATTCTTGGTATTTCCCACTCTCTTTTCAATTTTTGAAGGAAAGATTTGCCCTTTGACCTCAATTATCTAATGAGTATAAGATTTGTTGATTTTTAGAGTTTTTTCTTGATGTGATAATGGAGGTCATGTCTTCCAAACCCTTTGTATGTTGAACCAGAAAATGAAAACTGCACTAAGTAAACCTTAATTCTAACATGTGCATACTTTGATTATAGATTTTTTATTTTGATGTACTTCTACTCTTTTGTTTTGAATTCTTCGATGTATTAAGCATCATTGCAATTTTAAAGACAACTTCTCTTAACTTTATTTTTTAAACTTCTTGTTATTGTTTTTCTATTGTCAGTGTTTCCCTTTATATACTTGCCTTCTCATGTTTTTTTTTTTTTAATAAATTTCCAGATGTAGCATTTGAAAATTGTAGAGATATCTTGAGGTTATGGGTGCTTGCGGGGGAGGGGGGTTATTTATGCTGCTTGTAGGTAGCCAGGATCAAGGCAGACCTCAGTCTGTTCAGGGTTGCAATGTTCTGAATCTGCACTTCAGCACTTGTTAAGACTGCCCATTTCCATATTATTTATTTAAAGGATTTTATTTTTTAGGTAACCAACTGAAGCCTCTGACATTTAACATTTTCTCTACTTCTTGGCAGGCCCTGAATGCAATTTTTAGTCTCACTAGGCCCTTGGGACTCAAAAACCTTGTTTGAATTTTTAACCTGTCAGCTACTGCTTTTTCCTCAAGGAAAAGTCAACACTATCAAATCCTAGCCTCTCCTCTTTTGTCTTTTTTTAATTTCATGGATCATATTTATGCAAATTCACATTATTTTGGAAACTCTTCATTGATTTCAAACAAAAAGTTTTCCTGTTTTGTTTCATTTTTAATATAGAAAAATAGCGATTTTTTTCCTCAAGGAAAACATTGATCAGAAATATCTTATCTGTTTCTGTTCATAGCTGAATTCTACTTAATTAATGTTATTATCAATCAATAATAAACTAATAAATAATACAAACATTGAATCAATGGTTATTCTGCTATTTAACAGCCAAGATAAGTAACAGTTCCTTATTTTTAATAAACAGACACACTCAAAAAACCTATATGAATATGCAGGACATGGAAACAGTGACTGACGTTTACTTTAATGGAATGTCCAAAGGAAGTAGACCATTCTCATAATTATGTCAATAAATTAACTTCAATTTTTGAAAAATAAAATGTTGTTACACTTGATGATAGTTATAATACAAAGCAGTTCGAAACACCGCATGTTCACTTGTAAGTGGGAGCTAAACTAAGGACCTGAAAAGACATAAAGAATGATATAATGAACACTAGACCCTCATAAGAAGTGGGGAGATGAAAAATCACCTATTGGATACAGTGTGCACAGGTGAGGGTGATGGCTACACTTAAGCTCGGACTTCTTCACCACTATACAATACAATCAAGTATCCAAAACAAATATTTTGTCCCCTAAATCTAAAGAATAAAAAAAAATTGAGTATGGAAAAAGGCATTCTTTGTATTATAATTGTAAATTGAATAATTGAATATTCCAAAATTTAAAGTTAGGTTTACCTGTTGATCTTGGATCTTCACTATAGTTCAAATGAATAATTTTACAAGAAGTGAAATTAGAGGATCACTAAATTATCATATTGATATTAAGAATGTCTGTACTTTATAAAACCTTAGGAGATCTCACAAGTAGATCTAGAAATTTTTAGAGTTTTGATGGTACTCTCAGGGACTTCTAATACAAATCTGTGGAAGTATGTAATGTCCTCATAGGCAATATGTTCTTTGCTTCCAAGTATATAAATGAGCATGATTTCAGTCAGTTCATTAGCCTGTCTTCATCTACAAATAGTTTATATTCATAAAACAAAGTCTATGATTTAGGTAGAACTTTCCTCATATGAAAGATAACATTGTAAATGTTGACTAGTAATTACTTGTGCTTTACATAGAAGCACTAAGAGAACTATCTTAGATTTTGTGTGTGTGTGTATATATATTTATGCTTGTTTCATTTTTAAAAAAAAGTTGATCTTGATTGTAAAATTAAATTATAAACCTATTGCACTCATTTCTTTGAGTCAGAAGTCATCATACATACTAAAGTAAGCAATAATGTTTTCTTTCTGAAAACTCTTTAGGCAAATCTTAAGTGCTTATTCTTAACATATCTTAAAACTAAGATAAAGGCTTTGAGATTGAGGTCTAGAACATCAACAACAAACTAATACCATGAACCATGCTCTTCTCACATGCCTCTGGATCTCAAACCTTGCAAAATTACAAACTAAGGAAAGTTCCGTGACTAAAAAAACTTCCACTATGCTTAAAGTTTGTCATTGTTGTTGCTTTAGATAATTTGTCCTCTCCATTTTCAGCAAACTTTTGATAAATATTTTGTTTTCTTTACTGAGTAATTGATTTCAGAAAAAAGTGTGCTCCCGTATACTGTTTAAGCTCAATACTCTCCAATTTTGCAATCTGATTATTGTTAGAACCAAAAAGTCTCTCCCCAAATGTGGGGCAATTTTTACATAGCATCACGTTGAAAAAAAATCTGTGTTTGTCAAGAACAAGACTATATATTGTAAAATAAGAGGTGTGGTATTATGTACATAAATGTACTCATATACACAGAGAAAATTGTAGTTTTAGAAGGCATCTGCTTTCATAATGAACGAGATGCATTAGTGCTAAAAACTATCTTCCTTAATCACCATCTTAAATTGTTCAGAAAACCTTGTGTAATTTTGCTTTCTTTCAAGGCAGAATCTCCATAATTTAGCATTACTCAACTTTATTACTTTGAAAATTTAAATTTGCTAAATTTAAAATTATTTTATTTTTCATGGAGATTCCTTCTTCTGGCAAGTCTCACAAAACCATTCATTCATTCCCTCATTTATTCTGCAGACTTCAGCAAATTGTTGTACTTCCACCTTACCTTTACTCAGAATTATAGCTGAACTTTGAACAATGAGGAGGGTTAGGGGTATCAACCACACTGTCGAAAATCAGAGTACAACTTTTGACCACTCACTTAAGTACTAATATGCTACTGTTGACAGGAAACCTTGCTGACAGCATTTAAGCCATTGATTAAAATGTGCTTTGTAAGATTTATGCAGTATATGCAGTCATCTTACAATAACATAAGCCAGAGAAAAATGTTCTTAGGACAATCACAAGAAAGTGAAAATATATTTACTAGTTATTAAACAGAAGTGGGTCGTTATAAAGGTTTTCATCCTCATCGTCTTCATATTGAGTAAGCTGAGGCGAAGGAGGAAGAGAAGGAGTTGGTCTTGCTGCCTCAGGTGTGGCAGAGATGAAAGCAAATTGGGCTAAAAATGAATCCATACACTACCAATCTGTGTTGATCAAACATCAACTGCACCACAATGCACAGGGCATTTTTTTCTTCTAGGCACTCCTATCAACCTAACATCATGATCTACACTAAACTGAGCATATCTGAAAATGATTGAGGACTTAAAAATATGTGATATGAAGACAATACTACATTCTCTCTGTGCAGTTACTGGCAAAACAAATGGCTGAGTAAAACTGGGAATTTACCCTTAAGTCTTTTCATATTTGTAGATGGGTCTAATATAATCTACTCTATGAGGCTAATGTGATTATGTGCTTGTTTTTATTGAAAGACAATGCAAAGATGATTTTATTGAATTCTAAGAGAACGGCTTTTTGTTAGGTGTATATTAGCATGGATATCTCAAATGCTGATTAGCTGACCTTTCTTTATGAACTTGTGTTTTTACAGAGGAATGAAACAGACAAAAGCCAAGAAAGAGAACAACGCCCATGAACCACTTGTTGCCTGATGCCATAGAATGCTGGGAATGAAGGCCTTCTTATCTTCTGTTCTATGGGGCACTAGCCAGGTCAAGACTGCAGGGGAGAAAAAAAAATCATCTTCAAACTTCAGAATGTAATCCTTTCATGGTTGTGGTCTATATAAACATTGGTATCTGCATTTTTGTGTCTTGCAACCTGCAGCATCAGTTCATGGGATGAGGTGAAGAGGAATGACATAATATGTGAAGTCAGTTTTTGTGTTATTTAGAAAGAATCCTTGATGATGCCTTGGCATTTTTCAGAGCACTTAAGTTTTATAGTGTGTAAGTTAAATTTGGGTAATTAGAGCTATTTTAATTCAATTCATATCTTTCGGCTTGGAAAGCCTAGAAAAGTTGTATTATTTATAACAAATTACTTTGTTTACTGGCCTATTGGCATTACAAGTATAGCAAAAGCCACTTTTATTAATAAAAATCTGTCTTCCAGTTAAATTGTTCCTGATAATATGTAATTCAAAAATAAACTTGTAATACTTAAAATAATTAGCTATTATCTAGAAAAGCTTCACTGTGTATGTTTATTATAATGCTAAGCATTTCCTCTCTGTACTCAGTGTCCTTCTGTAGGGCAAGGGGAACTTTAGGACATACGAAAATTACACACAGTATTATTTTTAATATTCAAGAAGCGCACTTTCTTTTCTTTCTTTTTTCTTTTTTAAGTTGGAGTCTCACTCTGTCACCCAGGCTGGAGTGCAGTGGTGTGCTCATGGCCACCACAGCTTCCACCAACTGGGCTCAGATGATCCTTCCGCCTCAGCCTCCCAAGTAACTGGAACTACAGGCACACGCCACCACATCCAGCTAATTTTTTTATTTATTGTAGAGATGGTCTCACTAAGTTGCTCAGGCTGTTCTAGAACCCGTGGGCTCAGGCAATCCTCTCACCTCCACCTCCCAAAGTGCTGGGATGATAGGTGTGAGCCACTGTGCCTGGCCAACTTTCTCTAACAGGCATTATTGTAGTTCTATGTATACTTCCATGGCTAATTAGCTATGTATTTTTGAAAATTTCTGGTTATTTGTGAGGTTAGATCCAAAATTTTGTTAATGTGACACAATAAAACCTTACTCACAAGCCAGTTATAGTCCTGATCACCAGGCAGTTTCTTTTTCAACTGGGCATTTGAGGCTCTGTGACCCTCTGGGACCTTGAAGTCCTGAGCTCCCAACAGTAGACAGAAAGGAACGGGTGAAGGCACATCCCAGAAGCAATTACATCGCATTATTAGCATTTCATTTTGACGATTAGGCAAATAGCACCACAACAGTGAATTATGGGTTAGAAAATATGGCCCCTGGTGGCAACTATTTTACAGCAACAACTCTCTACCGTGAGAAAAGCAGCACAAAATTAGCTGTTGCTATTACACACGTATCTTACCTGATTATTTTTTCCAAAGTCCCAGAAAGTCAATGAAGTATTTAATCTTAATTAATATGAAGATGTCAATAGTTTTATTTCAGTTCTCTGTCCACATTGTTTCACAATGCTGTGGTCAGTAGAGGACTGCCTCAGAAACTTGATGAAGTGGTCTCAGAAAGGAAGAAATAAATAATAACATTGTTCTGGTCTTAGAGACACCAAGATGTCCTTTGGTTCCCACCAACTCTCCAGAATCCAGCAACATCTAGTCAACTAACAGAAATATGTAATCATCAAATTAAGTACAATATCATGTATTAACACTCAAATCTTGCACCAATGAAGGTATTCTTTGTACAGAATTGTCCTGATGCTATTTTGAAATAAAAAAATATATCATGGTCTCCAAATATACTCCTTTTAGTTCTGTCTTACCACTGGCATTTTCCACATATGTGCTGAGAGATGTTCTTTGCCCTGTATTCCTTGCCAAAACCACATTCTTTCTCAGCTATTTCTTTACCAAGTCGTGGCTTATTTCCATGACAACATGAAAACCATTGCTGCTAGCTGCTTTCTTGGATAAACATTTGACATGCTATTCTTTCAGTCTTGCTTGAAAATAGGCTAATAAGAACATTTAAATTTAAGAAAACAGTATTTAAAAGAAAACAGAGGATTGAACTCAGGTGGCTAATCTGATGCTATATATCAAAATCCATATTAACATCAGAATACCATGGTTCAGAAAAAGTCTTCCGTAATTCTAGGAAGTATTTCTATACCTAGTGGATATTTGAATAAGACAGAGAGAAGTGGAATTTCTCCCAGCCATTCACCGTCTTTGAGGAAATAGTCTTTGGTTTGAAAACACACTTCCACCTTTTGTCAAAACCAAATGGTTAATTGTTAAATGTGAGGTCCGGTAAGAGCTATTCTTGAAAACAAAACATATATTTTTCCACAGATAGATGTACTCCTAAATCTGTGATGATCTGCTTCAGCATTTGGAGTCATTTCCAAATAACTATGATAATAAAAATAACAACAGTTGTTTAAAAATAAGTAAAATTTATGGAATATTAATTTTGTGTCAGGCAATCTCCTAAATTCTTTACAAATGTACTATAAAGAAAATATTAATATCTGCATTTGATAGTGGGAAAGTGGTGTTTTTGACTATATATTTGGGTTAAAATGTTGACTTGTTTCCTGTGTATAGAAGCTCATGCTCATTTTAGAAACAAATATATTAAGTTCGAAATGGAAGAGTTACATTAACCCCATTAGCTGATAGGTCTTACAGGGGAACATCCTAATTGTACTTAAGAAGATACTACAAAGAAAGGGAGTGACAAGGGATAATTTGCCCAAAAGCATGCAAGGAGGAAATGGGAAAGCTGGAAATAATAACTACCTGCCCCCTGAGGTCAGAAATTTCCTGACCTGTTTGCCAATGGGCATATAAAATCCGGGAAATGAACAGGAAAGAGGTTCAAGAATCTAAGACTGGGGGTAGGGATCTCCTGCATAAATGGCTCTAGTAGGCAGAATTCTAAAGCTACCCCCTTTCTTCCAATTCTTAGTTATTCAACTAAACATTAATCCCCATTTTCAAGACTAATTTTTGTGCTTCAGGTTTTAGTTTGACTTGTTCCTTTGTGTGTGGGGGGCGGGGGTGGTGGATAGGTTTCTTTGTTTTCTCTTTCTTTATGTAAAACATAACATATACACATACAGAGTTGTGTTTCCTTAAGGTTTAAAAAAGCATTTTCTCTTTATCTTCTTCTCAAGTGAATTTTTATAATTTTCTTAGGCTCAAGTGATTAGTCATTATTATTATTTATTCCCAACTGAAGATGATGTACCTCTTCTTTGTTTCGCCCCACCAGAAAATGTCTGTGACTGTCTTGTCTCTACTGTCTGATTGTTTCGGTTATGGCCACAATTTCCTCTCAGTTTTAGCTGGGGTAAAGGGTGGGTGCATCAGCACCAGAGCATTTCCTGAGATTGGTAGAAGCAGACATACACGTAGTAGGGCAGGTATTATAACTGAGTAGACAGTTATTTCCAAAAAAGACAGAGTCCTCAAAAACTCATATTTTGATTAAAGCTTTTATTCATGCATGCATATAGGTATGTATGTATTTTTATAAAACAAGAAATCCAAAATACTTCCAGAGACTGAATATAGTTCCAGGGCCAGTTTTTGTTGTTGTTGTTGTTGTTGTTTTATCATCTCCACTTAAACCTAAAGCAGGAGGAAAAATGCGGGGTAAGCCACAAATATGTCAGGTTATGCCTGCAAAAAACAAAAAATCACATCACTTGTTTTTTAGAGAAGTTGGTTTAATTCACAGAATGAGGTGCTGACGAGACACCACGGAGGAAGAGAAGAGTGGGAGACAGGCAGCCTCCATGGAGTCGTTGCTCTCAGGAGCATAGCAAGTAGCACAGAGTCGAAGATGGAGTAATGCTACTCCACCTGAGTGGTTGCCTGTCTCCTACTCTTCTAGTCCTTCCTGGTGCCTTGTAAGCACCTCATTCTGTGAATTACACCAACTTCTCCAAAAAGGTATGGAGCCACTTCTGCATGTAAACACTCACCTTACCAGGCTAACAATGGTCCCCAATTACTGCTGGATAGTCACACCTCTGTGGCATGCTTGATGGCAGGGAGTGCCACTGGAGGAAGACCTCCCCCTCCTTCCGCCACCTCAAACTTGTGCCGGTACTTCTAGCTGACAAAGAGAGTTCTCGCCCTGGACTTCAACTGCAAAGAGATAAAGCAAATGCAGCTCATGTCTTTCCACCTTTGGTTGTACAAAGACACTCCCCCAAAGAAGGCCAAAACTGGATTGAATGAGCCACTCCACACTTTTCTACGCTCCCCTTTTACTGTTGCAAAGACTTTGCATGTCTCCCTCTTCTGTGCATTCACTCTGAACTCTCAGTTTTGCAACACACAGTGATCAGAGGGCTTGCTCCCTGCCCTCCACACAGTTTTCTATCTGTATATGTCTTTGATTGATTTGCAGTACCAGAATCAAAGAGGAAATTGTTTCAGGAAAGACATAATGCAAACACTATTTTCTACTTTGGCAAGTTTCTGTGTCTTAGAGTCAAACAAAGAAAACGCACAATGCCAGATCTGTCTTTGCCTCATTGTGATCAGACAGGGCTATTCTTTCATGAAGGATCACAAGGACACACACACACACACATATTCTTTTCTTTTCTTTCTTTTTATAAATCTGTCTTCAAATATGTCATTATTAAGGTAAGGTTAAGCTCTGGCAATAGCTTGGCTATATCTTAGTTTAGTAAATTGCAGTGAGTTTCCTTTGTCTTAAAATGCATTTAGGAGGAGCTTGAGAAGCTTTTTCTTACAGTATTGACAACTAACACCATTTACATAATAAAATACCTATAATATCTTAAACATTCCAGTGCCTGATGCTTTTGCAAAAAAAACAAAAAACAAAAAAAAACTAATGTATAACATTTAAACTTTACTTATTTATTCCTAGAATGCATCACATTAAGAATGTATGGTGAAAACAATGTATTTTTAAATTCAATGCATTCATCCCTCCTTGGAGTGGTTCTGCAGATGAACTTACAGCTAATAAAAACAATGACATACTGGGAGAGGAAATAGGGTTTACAACGCCAGGACACGGACACAGCTAGGTTCACTCGTGCAGGAGTTCTTAAGATTCCCTGATGCCGTCCTCCCCCTCCCCATTCCTGTGAGATGGTCCTGACCTCCACAGTTGTTGTGTGATTGCAGAGCCTCTCCCTGTGGGAAGAGAATCATGCTGCATTGCAGCGGTCAGGCACGGCCTGTTGTTTGCTCTGCGGGTGGAATTGACAGGTGCCTCTGTCCAGGAAGGACAGAGGGAAACTAGTGTTTCCCTCTGTACCAGGAACATCACGGCCAAGTAAGGGGCTGCTCCTTTAGATAGTTACAGCTGACCTGCGGTCAACGTGTCAAGTGACATGAGGAAGCAAGTCTGTTATTTTAAGCCACGGGCTACATGCATATAGAAAGATATGCACAGCGAAGCCCTGCATCCAACTGTGTCCTTGTGTTGTAAACCCTATTTCCTCTCCCAGTATGTCATTGTTTTTATTAGCTGTAAGCTTCGACTTAAGTGTTTGGTTGGCGAGATCAGGGAAATATGTAGGATATTATCTGAAACGAGAGTGGTATTCCCCAAAAGAACCAGTAGTGAACTCAATATACTTAAGCGCCTCTAACATGCTTTGCTTTAACTCACTTAACAAGAAACTTTATGAGCTACACTTTTATGAGTTAAAGTAACCATGGGGATGAAATGTATCACAAAAGCTCCTAGCACAAGTTGTACAAATTGAGAGTTATATCAGGGTAAAGTGTTTCTTCCAACTTATCCTTAAGAAAATCTAGTCTTATACTAATCCGTTAGCACCTGTGGAAATGGACATCCTAAGGGCCTTTCCTAAGTGACTGGCCTCTCCTTAAGCATTTCATTGAAGCCCACCATTCACATTTATAGTCTCTTGAGAATAGTGATGGCTTTCTTTGAAATGTGTCTGTCCTTAAACTGGATCATTAATGGCAGAACAAGCCTAGTTCATTGGTTCTTAATCTGATGGAGAGTATGAAAATGAAAAGTTTCCTTTTGAATAAAACAAAGTGAAAAGAAACAATTGTTTCACCTTACCTTAATTTCAACTCCATCTTCACCTTTAAAATTAAAGTATGAGGAGGGAGAAGGCATTAGAACTTTCATTGAGTGCAAGGTTGATTTTGGGTAGTGATGACAGCATGCTTGGGAAAAATTGTGGTGAGCTTTTTCAAAAAAAAGAAAGAGGATAGAAAGTACTTTTTAAAAAGATTCTAGATTGAGATAGTTTCTCTACAGTTGAAAAAAGAACTGACTGCAGGAATTCTGGAAAATGATGGTTTCCATGTTGAATTTTCTTCTTTTAATTTTTCTCTTTCTCGATTGGTAGTAAATATCCTAAAATGGAAGTGTCTTTTATCCCGAGAACTCTAAAGAGACAAAACAGAAAGGAAAAGGGTAGTCCGGAAAAGTGTTCATAAATACCGAAAGGTGAAAACTATACGTAAAAAAAAAAAAAAAAAAAAAAAAAAAAAATTCATTCACAGAAGTTCTGAGAGGAAATTATCTGTCAGCTGGTGCTGTCATAACAAAATACCACAGATTCATGGTCTAAATAACAAATATTTATTTTCTCACGTTTTAGAGGCTGGGCGTCTAGCTTCAAGATGCTGTCATGGTTGGGCTCTGGTGAGGGCTCTCTTTCTTTCTGTCTTGCAGATAGCTGCCTTTTTGCTGTGTCCTTCACCTGGCCTTTCCTTAGTAAGTGCACAGAGAGAGAGAGAGTGATAGGACTTAACACATTTAACATCAGTGAAGATCCAAATATCCAATGGAAAATGTTAACACTAGAGATTTTTTTTCTTGGAATTGAATGTCACTCTGCTACCTAGGCTGGAGTGCAGTGGCATGTTCACATCTTACTGCAGACTTGACCCGGGCTCAAACGATCTTCCCATCTCAGCCTCACAAGTAGCTATGACTACAGGTGCTCACCACCCCTACACTTGGCTAATTTTTTAAATTTTTTTTTGTAGAGATGCTGTTATGTTGCCCAGACTGGACTTGAACTCCTGCGCTCAATCAGTCCTCCTGCACTGACCTCCCAAAGTGCTGGGATGAACCACCCAGGCATGAACCACCAGACTCAGTCTCAGACAGAACTTTTTAAATGGCTGTACCTATAATGTGGTGCTATTGTCAATTTTCAAGAAAGGCTATGGCATGCAGGCATGCAGCCCTATTCAAACCTAACCACCAGTAATCAGCTATTCAGGAGGGTCTCTTTAATCTGGTGGTCCTCAGATGGTTCCAGAAACCATCACTATAATTCTGAATTTCTTTATCTGGAGAGCAGAAGGTTCTTGTATTTAGTAATACAGACAATCTAACATGGCCGTTATTTAAGATGACTTTCTTACCCCCCCAAAATAACTCAAATTGTCTTTGGAGAAAGATGTCACATACAATGAAAGATCCTCTAAGACATCATACAGTTTGTCATTGCAGTTGAAAGAAGGAAAAGCCATTTTGGGAGGAAATGAATGGGAGGCATGTGGCAGAGATGGGAATTCAGTTGAGACTTGAAGATGGGCAAGACATTACACAAGAGAGGATGTCGGCATTGGTAAGGGAAAACCAGAGTTGGTGTAGAATGCCAAAGATTACATTAAATAAAAATCAGTCTCCTGGAGTACGGTTTTATTTTTTCACTGACCACCCCTAGCTGAGAAGCAGTTCTGAACCATAACCAAGAGCATGAAATTTCAGATTAGACCAATGGAGCATCACTTCTCCTTTTCCACTTAAAATTGTTGGGAAGCTGGGCTCAGTGGCTCAGCCCGGCCAGTAATCCCGTGCCTTGGGAGGCCGAGGTGAGTGGATCGCCTGAGCCCGCGGGTTCGAAACCCGCCTGGGCAACTTGGCGAGACCTCATCTCTACAATAAATCAAAAAATTAGCCGGGCATGGTAGCGCGCGCCTGTAGTTCCAGCTCCTTGGAAGGCTGAGGCGGAAGGATCGCCGGAGTCCAGCAGGTCGAGGCTGCAGTGGCCGGGAGCAGCCACTGCACTCCAGTCTGGGCAACAGAGTGAGACTCCAACTCAAAAAATAAATAAATAAAAAAATAAATAAATAATAAAATTGTTGGGAACATCACTTACCTGGACCACTTGCAACCTCATCTGCAAATGGGGCAAGAATAGCTAGCAGTTCATTGAATCAGTGGGGGATTAATTAATGCCTTTAAAGCACTGATCTAGTATCAGCTTCACTTGAAGTAAGGGATTAATATATATTGTATCATTATCCTCAGCTTAACTCTTGACCATGTAGTCATTACTTCTATTTTTAGCTAATCAAAATCATAGCAATTTATTTACCTAAGGATTGTTATTACTCAACAGACAATTCAGATACCACACTGAAGTCTTCTCGTCCTGAGTATTTTATGTTTTATGGCTTCCTTCTTTTGTGTTTATACAGATAGTACATATACTAAATGTAATAATTGTCTGAACTTGATCTGTTGATATTTAACAATGCAATGGGCCTTTTGTTGGGCAGGCATTCCCTGCCTGTCTTCAATCCTACTCTTTGCTGCCAGCTTAAGGCTAGACAAGGCACTGTAATTACGAGTCAGGATGCGAGCTGCAGCAGTTCGTCTTCAGTACCCGCACCAGTGCTTGGATCCATTTGCCTCCTTTCATCTCCGCTGACATTTTTCCATTTTGTCTTATATCAGGATCTACACTGTGGAAAACTTCCCCTCTGAGGAGGCTTCAAAAGTCCTGTTTCTATTACAGCAAAGCTCTTTTTTCTAGTTATATTTTTCACAAGTTTAACCTATCTTTAATCACTGCATGACCTTGACAAGATTTAGAATCACAGGACCTTATCATTCACATGGACCCATGGGGATACCCAGTTGAACCCAATACAGAAAGTTTCTCTCCATCATTCCTGAAAAACAGCGGTGCAGCCCTTGAGTGTATTTTTGCAGTGACAGGGTGCTCAATAACTCATGAAGCAGCAAATCTCATTGCTGACTAGCCTTAAGAGCATCCTATATTTAGCTAATATATGCCTCCCAGCTACTTTAACCTGGGTTGTAACTCAAGGCTGAGGGACTGGAAGCCGTGCTGGGGAGTAAGAAGACTCATTCCTGTTTCTCCAGATGGATTGTAAATGAAATGGGGTTTTCATCTCTCAGTGTTCTCCTGCACTTAACTATGGTCGTTTCTGCTTAGTCATTGTCATCATTGAAAGTGGCTTGAATTGAGCATTCTGTGTGTCACTGGCTGTGCATGAGTTAGTGATACACTCTAAAAACCTGTACATTCTGTTCATCAAGCACTGTTCTCTCAGGTTCCATTGGTTTTTCTTATTAATCACTTCTTTCCATCTATTTTCCATTTGCTGTACAGAATTGTTTCATGTTAAACTAGTGGCTAACTAAAGTTACTTAGAGCAGATCCATAGTTTCCTCATCTATAAAAGTGAAATAAATAGTAGGCTTGTAAAGCAGGTGGCTGCGATCCCTTGATAGTTACTTAACATTAAAACAAAAGTACCATGTTACTGATCAGTACATTGTGATATACAATGTCTTGCAGTTGAAAAATATATAGAGGTATCTGTTGAAATTTAGAGTATTAATTGATTATCATCCATACAGAAAAGTTTGGAGAAACTAAGGAACGAGGTTAAGACAATATGAATGTTACAATGAAAAATTCTCACAAGTTCAAAACTCACAAACTGGTCCTCTCCTGATTCTAGAAAGAGCAATGACGGTGTCTACAATATTAAGATCCAAATACAAGCCGAGTCTAAAACCTTTTAACAACTAACATTAGTTCAATGATAGTTTGCTTATTTAATGATCAGAAAAAAATTAAAGTAGACAGAAGTACCCAACTATAGCCTTGAGAAATCTGACAAGATTCAAAGGGTAAGGGACAAACATTTATTTTTAAAATTCCTTTGAGTTTGATATTTAGTGAATAAACAGGGCCCCATTTTTAGGGAAGTAAAATAAAACAAACATTAACATAATGTTTTCCAACTCAGGCCGGACAAAAATTTGACTGTGATTCTTGGAGATGGAAATTATAACCTTATATTTTAATATATCTATTAACTAGCATGATATTCTTAATAAATTTTTCCTGAATTAAGAGAAAAAAAGTGAAATAATAAGTCTGGGTCCTAGTATGAGAGCAAGTAAGAACATTTAATAGCTATCTTACTATTTGGTGTTGTGTGTAACCTTATGTTTCAAGTTAATGAATAATAAAACGGAATGTTTTCTTTATACTTTTAAATAAAAATCTGAGTTATTTGCATTTATTATTAAAAAGGAAATCTGGGTCTAACTTTACACAGCAGAGGAGATTATTCAAAACTTAAAATGCTAAATATATTCCCATATTTATCAAGATATTCAAAATTATATTAACACATGAATGTGTGTGAATTAATAAATAAAGGCTTATTTTTTATAAAAGTAAAGTGCTGGGAATTGCACTTAATTATAGTCGTTGTTTAGTGATTTATAAATATTGCTGTTATTGTTTTTATTGTTGTCAATGATTTGTAAATACTCATCATATAACATCCTGCCAGGAAGGAGCCATTCTTGTTCTCCTTTTAAGGTTAAGAAAAAACTGGTATGTGGAGAGAAGAGACAGAGATGATGTTTGAAACCAGAATTTTGAGTTCAGAAATATCTTTTTGCTGGACTATATTTTGATTAGTCACACAATAATACATGACACATGCTCTTGACATCAGGAGTAGGAAAGTTTGGCATTTATGGATAAAGACAATTGGGTAGCAGGGAAATTCTAGTTAATGCACATGGAATACAGAGAGACTGTGATACAGAGCGAATGCGTGGTCTTTCTCGGAAAACTGCATATTGTCTCTCCTATAGGATAGACAGCTAAGCTGAACACTTGAGTTTTTTAGTCAATAATAGAATTTTAAATATTTTTCTCTTCTCTTGCAGGTTTCATAATTGAAAAAAAATCTCTGAAGTTAACTTGAATGATCTTTTAACAAAACCTGAACAAAATATTTGCAAGCTTTGACATTGTGATGACTATTTGCAATTGCATTAACGTAACTGCTTTGTGCTGGATAACTAATTATATCCTTTAACTGCTGCTGAAGTGATGCGTTGGTTGGTAATAGTTTGGACTGTTTTTGCTGAATATTATCATTGTGCACGCTTAGCATTCAGTGAATCTAAAAGCAAGAAACAAAGACAGTGTAAGCTGAAATGCAAAATCAAATTTTGCATTCTGGTTTTTGTTTTACTGTGCATCCAATAAGAAGCAATTCAGACATTTGAACCAAATACATACTCAGTTCTGCTAAATACAATTTAGATAAACAAGAGGTTATTTTCCCACTGATTTACATTGTTGCCTGAGCAGTTTCATCTTTAGTATTGATTACCTTTTCTTTAAAGATGTGAAATCACCACTGTTGCCTAAGTCGGCCTTGAACTACTGAATGTAAGCATTCCTCTCATCTCAGTCTCAAGAAAAGCTGGGATTACAGGCACTACTTTGATTGACGGACTCCAGTATTGGTAGAAAATCTGTACCAAATAATGGTAAACTGGACCAAAGTGATTTTACAGGTGAGAAAACTGACTTAGAGAGGATTCAAAAAATTACCTTAAATACAAAGTTTGAAGTTAACATATTCATTTAAAGTTAATATTTAGGAGAGAAGAGTTTTACTAAATATAAAGAAGCATTAACTTTTGCTTGCTAAGTCAATTTTACTTAAAATTGCTAGGTCCATTTTTAGCCAACATTGAGAGACAATTTTATTAAAGTATTTTAACTATACCTAGTCAGTGTGTCTGATGATTAGCTAACTTATGGGTGATTTTAAAAGACAGTAACATTTCCTTTAGTAGCACAATGAAATGCAACTTAACCATTTTGCTGTAATAAATATACTTTTCTCACATCATGCCATGTAAATTGTAAAGATATAGTTGCTAGCATTCTTCTTTATTATAGAAGAATTTTGGAAGATGCAAATGCAGATGGTACTGGCTAGCTTCCAATTTGGGGCTCTATATTGCTACATAAACCCTTCTAAATTTAGTCGCATTCACAAAAGGGAAAAAAAAAAGCAAGTCCAAATTGAATTAATGTTGCATTCTTTTCCTGCTATTTCAAAAACACAAAATTAAAATGACATCTTATATTTGTAGCCAGTGTCAATATATATAACATGTAAGAGACGTCTACCCAATTTTAGATTAGACACTGTTCAAACAAATTTAGGGGTTCTATGATGACAGTTTTTGTGTGCCACCCAGTTCTCCCCTCAACTTCTGGATGTGTTGCCAGATGCCGGCCCTTAGGTGTAGTCTTCTATGGAGATCTGTCATTCCTTCCAAAGGCAGCCTTTATTAAATATCAGGGAAACATGTGAGGTAAAGGTCCTGATATTTCACCACGCTTCAGAAGACTCACAGAGATGTCTCAGTTGTAGAGCTCCCCATGGCTGTGGCTCAAGGTAGTTTATGGACTACACCATGATTTATCTCCTTATGTAAAACCTTCCATTCAGACTCCCTAATGAGCATCTCAGATTTTGCTACCTGAAGGACTTAAACCATGGCATTTAGTGCCAAGAATAATCCAAATAAATGAGAGACTAAAATGAAATGTTGGAGCTGGACCAACTGTTATCCAGCTGCCAATTAAAAACAACAAACAAACAACAACAAATAACATTGATGGCAGGTGGAGTGCAGAGAGGTTCTGGCATAAGATGACAGGGCAATTACTAAAACGTTCATTGGTTGTCATCTGCAGTGTTATAAGGACTGCATTAGCTGGTACAATCTGGGGTTTGAGAAATTTGTGGTAAATAGTAACCCTAGGATAGTGGGATTGAGTGCCTATTGCTAAGCTTGAGAGTGATTGATCGACAATTAAAAACTAGATGTGGAAAACAGATGGCTTCATTGATTGCATATAAAGAGATACTTATCTCCTGAACTTGAATGCAGAGAAAGCTGAGGATCAGGGCTTAATGAAAAAAGTAGCAGAACTTCAAAGTAGAAAAATTCCCAACCAAGGCGTTTGTGCCATGCCAAATGCAGGACCCTGGTTGGGAGAAAATGACTCTATGCACAGAATCAACATATCTGGGTTGATGTTCTAAATATTTTGAATCCTCAAATTTCCCTGAGTCCTGATCCCTCTGATCTTACAAAAATGGCCTATTCTCAGTGAGACCTAAACTCTCCCTTGCTTGATAGAAAGGTCTCTGTCTTACAAGACAACACGCACATACCACAGTTCCTGCCCCCACCATTTTTTTTCCTGGCAGTAAGGTTAAAAGAGGGGTTAACTTACAAGAAAACCTGACCATTTGTCTCATATAGCAGAGGCTGTCACCTGTTAAAAAGATAGATTGGTCTGTTTAAAGGCACAGTTGGTTTTCCAGCTTGGGTGCAATACTTTACTAGAATGGGGCACCATCATCCAGAACTTACTATGTCCTTTAAATCAATGAAATGTACATGGTACTTTCCCCCAAACAACTAGAAAGCATGGATGCAATAAGCACAATGTCCAAATAGGAGTTTTTCTTCTTTCCATCATTTCCAGTTTGTGCCTTTTAAAAAAAATCTCTGTGTTCTACAGGTTTAGAGTGTGTTATGTAACCAGGGACGTACTAAGAGTCCCCTTGAACTATAAGCTATAGCTACAGTTTAAGCATTTCTTGGCCATCAGAAGGAGATAGATTGTTGCTGAGAGGAAGGTAGGAGTATATCCAGCACTGAGGTATTTTACTATGGTTTCTCTTGGCACTTCCTCATCAATTTTGAAGTAAACATGGTGACCAAGGACTCGAATGTCTAGGGGTCTAGGGGACTGAAATCTAGATTTCATCACCAGATGAGCCACCAAAACAAGCAGAGGTGCTGGTTGGAGGTGAAAGAAATGTAGACGTTATGTGAGTAAAGGAAGATGGTGAGGATCTGTTGCAGTCTTGACACCAAATTCAGAGGCAGGGCCCACAGCTCTTCCCAGTGACCTTCCTCAACACGTGACTCACAGAAAGAAAGACTCAAAAAGTTCTGGATGATCTGCTTCCAGATATTATGCAAAAGAGAGGATGAGCGGGTGCTGAGCGTGCTCTGTGGTAGTTACTGTGGTCTGCCAGCCAGATCCCTCCTTACAGCTGATTCATCCAGGTGTTGGGAGGGCTATCAAAATGCAGTGCTCAGCTGTAAACTCTCTACAGCAATACTCTGGCATGGAAAATAGCCTCACTTGGGTTATTTTTCCTTCCAAAGGTGG
Source organism: Carlito syrichta (assembly GCF_000164805.1). Taxonomy (NCBI): domain Eukaryota; kingdom Metazoa; phylum Chordata; class Mammalia; order Primates; family Tarsiidae; genus Carlito; species Carlito syrichta. Next base: position 86,491 of record NW_007258209.1, on the reverse strand, counting down.
ACAGAATTCAATGACTGATTAACACAGATGAGAGGCTATACCTTCTCAACTCAATTTGAGCAACTCTGAAATTCCATCCCCAGCTCCAGAGCTCTTTTTGTCACTGGCTGAGGATTTCATGAGATTATGAAGAGCTCAACTTTTCCCTCTGTCTAATCTTGATTCCTTCTCTTCTGTCCTAAAGGTATTAGTCCGAAGAGCACTTCCTAAAAATACCCTTCTAGCAAATTTCTGTAGCAGATTCTGTGTCATATGAAACCCAACCTGTTTATTGACTTGTTTCTTAACAAAATTGTTCTTATTTGACCTCAGTTTCTTACTGGTACCATCCAGGAACTGTTTCATTTCAGTTATTATAATTTTCCATCTAAAAGTTGCAGTGTCATTCTCTTTTATAGTTTCTATATATCTGATGAACTCTCTTTGTCTTCACATATTAAACCGTATTTTTTTATAGTTCTGTGAAACATTTATAACAGCTGATTTGTGTTTATCTATAAAGATGAGCTTCTGGGTCATTATTGTGTGTTTTATATTAAACACTTTCTTGTTCTTGACCATGAATTGCATTTTCTTTTCTTTACAATTCTAGGGATTATAAACTGTGGAACACTTTTGGTAACACAATCAGTAGAGAGAATCTGAATCCTGTAGCATCCTTAAAAAATGCTGACTCCTGTTTTAGCAGTCAGATCAATTATTGTCTAATCACCTAAAACTTGATTTCATGTTTGGTTTGTGGAAATCCACAGAGACGTCAAATGTCTTCAAAGCCCTTCTAACTATAACCGATTCACACTTAAAATTTTGTCTTTTTAGAGATCTTATTAGAACTTGATTTTAGGTTTGTTACGATGAGTCTAAAATAGATTTTACTCTATGGTGTGGTCCACACTGATTTTCTAAGCTCTCATGGTTGCCATGGGTATTAATGGGATCTCCAATGAGCCTAAGCATTTATCTAGTTCAACTGGTTATGCCCCATTCTCAAATCTGTAGTACCTGCTATCTAGAACATCTTGAGTGGGCTGCATGTACATATGTGAATGGCCCTCCAACAAAAACTTGTAGAAAAACTACACATGAGCTTCTGAGGCTGTCTACATAGTTGCCTTCTTTGATGCCCCCACCAAAGATTCCAACTGCCTTAGCTTATTAGATTATGATCTCATGTTTTTAGTTTAACAGAATCCTGACGCTTTGTTTTTTGTAACAGAATCAGTATATCCCCAACAGAAAGTTGTTGGTCATACCAAGAAAACAAACAAATAAACTGCAACCCCGTAATGTTCATTATTCAGTGCTGGAAAGTACTTGCTTTGTATATTTTGTCCAGCTAAATATTTGCTTATTGCAGGAGGAGGAGTCTTGTATCAAGTATTTAATCATGAAAGGAAGCAGAAGTCTAAGAGAGTTTATGACTGTATTGCAAAATCCTATTTTTCCTAAGTCAATCCCCATATTTACATGAATGTGTGATTTCAATGTTTTATTTCCCCAAAATAAGAATGGCAATGCCACAGTACTGTGTATTTCATATTAAATTGGAACTTCCGTATTCAGATATTTGTAAGAAAAGAAAAAAAAATTAGGAGTAAGTCATAAATAAAAGTTAATGTATGTTTTAGAGATAATATGCTAATGCTTTTAATGGTTAATTTATTACATTTTTTTATCCTAAATGTAATGTTTTATAAAATTGTCACAAATATCCTTCTTCTTGTTACACCTTGACATATCAAGGCTTTTTCCTTTTAGAATTCCTTTAGTTTATCAAAAGTTCTATTGTAGTCCATGTCACAGGGGCAACTTTGTTTTGTTTTTTCTTGTTGTTGCTTTTGAAATGGTGTAGACATTCTTATACAGCAGTCTTTTTTTTGGAAATATGGATACTATAACAACTGTTAATAGTAGAAGCCTTGCTCTACACAGCACACCTAGATGCCTAGAATGTTTGTAGAAGGGCGTTCTTGGTTGGGAATATCACATCCTCCATATTTTCCAACTCTGATTCAAAGGGAGGAAATGTGAGGCTCTGAAAATCATGGAGGAAGATGAGAAGTAACACCAAACATACAAATAAATTCCTTCTGACTAAAATGTATGCAGATGTTCACTAGGTTTTGCCAAAATCTCTATCTTTTTCTACCAGTTACAAAAGCATACTTCAGAAAAGATAAAGAATCTTGTACCTGAGAAATAGCCAAGAATCAGTGATTATGGAAGCTGAAACCTGAATGGTAGAGATATATATATATCTACCATATATATATATATATATGGAGAGAGAGAGAGAGAGAGAGAGAGAGAGAGAGAGAGAAAGTTGTAAGTTGAAAAACTCTTCCACTTCCTTATATTTGATTAGCCCTGCTTCTGTCTCCCCGCCCAAAAGATACTATCTTCTTACTTTTTGAGGTTTATCTTTCTGCCTCTTCAGAATATCTTTCTTTTCCTTTTTTTTTTTTTTTTTGAGTTGTAGTCTCACTCCAACATCCAGGCTGGGGTGCAGTGACACACTCACGGCCATCCCAGCATCCACCTGCTGGACTCCAACAATCCTTCCACCTCGGCCTTCCAGGAAGCCAGAACTACAGGCACATGCTACCACACCCGGCTAATTTTTGATTCATTGTAGAGACGAGGTCACACCAAATTCCCCGGACTGGTCTCGAACCCACGGTCTCAGGCAATCCACTCGCCTCAGTCTCACAAAATGCTGGGATTACAGGCTGAGCCACCGAGTTCGGCCACAGAATGTCTTTCAATTCCACTTCTCTTCTACTTGACTCTTGTCTCCTGTAATGTGGAATATACAGTGAGGGGCAGTTAGGGGGGGAGATCTGATAAGCTAGAGATAGAAAAATGAAGATAGAAATAACAAAGTACTAGAGACAGAGAAAGGAGGAGGGAGACTAACAATGGATGAATAAGTATCATTAAACCGGCAATAAAGGCATTTTCTTAATTTTGGCTCTCAGTAAGTAATGATTGTCTTTTTCTTCTTCACTACATTTTTGACAAAACCAGTACATAATAGTCTCATTGTTTTCTACAAACAAAGCTTGAATGGTACCAATAAGCCCTAATAGGAACTAATATTCATGAAACATTACAGATAGGCTGAATTACAGTTGAGCATTGAAGAATGTACCTTGAGAATAGTTCATTTTGAAAGATTTAACATTTTTGAATGGAATTAATTAATTAATTCAACAAATAATTATTGAATATGTACTTAAATTGCCCCAGACAGTGGAAAGACAAGGCTGATTAAAAATAAATGTTTTACCTGTATTATGAAATTTGGATAGAGGATAAAATTCAGAACTACTGAAGTAAGCATATATAATGACTAATAATTTAAGAACCATAGAATAGAAGTACAGGGTGCCATGAGATTATGTGACGGGAAAGCTGACATAGCCTTACATTCCAGAGAGGTCTCTTTCAGAAGGTGAGATTGAGTTGATAGGTGATTGATGTGAGACATTGCATTAGTGAAAGCAAAGGCAACAGAAATATTATAAGCAATGACTCTAGATTGCAGAGAGAAGAGATTTGTGGAGACTGAACTTCAGGAGAGGGTAAACCATGCCGGACACAAAGGCAACAGAAAGACTTTGGGGTTTATATTAAAACAAATTAAATAAACTGAAAAATGCTCAAATTTGCATTTTTATAAGTAACTCCAAATGTTCTGTGGAGAAGTTGGACAAGAAGAAATGGATGCACAGTTTCTTTTAAGAATATTTTACTGTAGTATAATGAGAAAATATTATGGTTTATACTATAGGGATAGCAATGAAAATGGAGAGAAGTGGAGAGATTAGCAACATATTTTAAGGGTGGATGGAAATGACACCCTACTTTAATCATTCAGTTAGAAATGAGACAGTGTTAGAGATTGGTTAATAATGACTCTGTTTTCAACTTCTTTAAATGTGATGGTTACTGGTGTTATTTACTAATATAGAGTCATTGGATGGGAACACTGATTAGTGAGGAAGAATGATCAAGTTAAGTTTGAGGCGACTGTAAAAACGGCAAGAGTACTTGTCGACTAACCCTTGTTTCATCTTCTGTGATGACGTTGTCAGGCTAGATCACCCTGATAGACAACACAATAGAAAGTCATTGATATGTTGCTAAAATAACCTAAGGAAACGGTGTAAGAGTGTAGTTGGGCATTTCATCAATACAAGGCTGAATGAAGGAGGATAAATCTGTAAAACCAACTTAGGAGGAATAAGTAAGGAAGTAAATAAGTATCAGAGAACTCAAGTCATAAGAATATTTCAGATATTATGGGATAGCTCAGTAGAACACACCCAAGAAAGAAGAAAGCCTTGGTCATGCTCACAGAATGAACTAAGCAGCATTTGTTAGAGTGTAGGTAATGCACTATAGTCTGCTGATACTGGAATGGTAAGATTAATTATACCACTATTAGTTATTAGTACAGTATTAGTATATTTATCAAGTCCTATTTATTTGACTGTCACAGCAATCATATGACTTGCGGATTATTTGTACTTTTTGACCAGTTGAAAACAAATCTAAGAACCCAACATTTACCTATTAAACAGTTTGGTCAGAATTTCACAACTGGTGAGCAAGTTGTCTAAATGGGAGAGAAAAGATAATATTTCCTTCTTCCCCTTTACTAGAAAAACATTTCCTTGGGAATTGGGACTTGAACCTCAATAGCCATTAAAATGGGCAAGAAGCCTTATCAGCCACAAGCGCTCTGAAGACAGAAGCAGACCATTTCCCTTTATGTGAACATAGGACATTACTTATTTCCTAAATAATTACTTGTAAATGAGAAAGGATATGCTCATTTTTGACCCATTAAATAATATACTAAATAGAAAAGGGTTCATCAGTGTGTTCTTTTATTTTTAAAAAAGATAGAGAGTATTTCATTTTTTGTCAAATAAATACATTTTGTATTACATCCCAAATATAGAGAAAGCCCATAACAAGTCTAAGCAACAATGAATACATGTCGGCAAAGAGACTGGAGGCAACAAGGATTCTCTCTACGCCCCGAGAATGTCACAGGTGCGTAAGTTACACACTGCACTGCCCATCAACTGTTTACATGTAACTTTATTAACATTCTTTTGTGTGTGGGGGTGAAAAAATATTAATGTCCTGTTGGTTTCTTCTGTTATTTTTGGTGTTAACAGCCATCACCAAAACCTGTCTGGAATTTCTCTTTCTTTTGAGTTAGAGTCTCACTCTGTCGCCCAGACTGGCCTGCAGTGGCACGCTCCCGGCCACCACACCCTTGACCCACTGGGCTCCGGTGATCCTTCCGCCTCAGCCTTCCAAGTAGCCAGAACTACAGGTGAGTGCCACCACACCCGGTTAGTTTTTGATGTATTGTAGAGACAAGGTCTCGCCAAGTTGCCCGGGCAGGTCTCAAACCCGCGGACTCAGGCAATCCACTCGCCTTGGCCTCCCAAAGTGCTGGGATGACAGGGTTGAGCCATCGCACCCAGTCTACCTGCAATTTCAATGTGTGAATATAGAACATTTCCAAAAAAGAAAGAAAATAGAAATGCAGATTTGGGAATATCTGTATAGCATATTGGTGCCAGACAGATAGCTTGTCTCCGTTTGTGTATATACTAGATGGTTACACTTGGGAGAATGATTTAATTTCTCAGAAGTTCTGACTTCTGATCTGAAAATGAAGATACTAACATCCTGCAGAAATTTTTATAAGAAATATACTTTATATATGTAAAATACTAACTGTGCTTGTCAAATGATAGGCAATCAATGAATTATAGCTATTATTGTCACTATTTTATCACAGAATGACAAACTTCAATTATATTTTAAGAAAATATTTTTTTTCAAATAAGCAAAATAGTAAAATTATCTCTGTGACTTATAAAAGTCTGTTTCTCTTTTTAATTTCAAAATATTCTCTAAACTGATATTCTGTCAAAAATAGCTACAATTCTCCCTAACTACAGGTATATTCTGAAGAATATTCTACTACTTGAACACAAGAGCTCTTTTGTACCTGCCTTATTTTTCTAAAAAAATAAAATAAATAGCTACAAATTATAGACTAGCACATGTTACAGATAAAATTTTATTATCAGAGTTATGGATAGAAATTACATCTAGAGAAAGAGTTTTGTATTTATGTATTAAATATTACAAAACTCTACATAATTTCTATTCAACACTCTGACCATAAATGTTTATTTAATAAAAAATATGTGTCGTATATAAAAATATATCTGATGATAAATGTTTATTTACTTTTTCTATTTATAGAAATCAACATATGAAATATAGAATAATTTCTGGGAGAGGTTAACATTTTCAAGATTTGTTATAGTGTAATTTATCAAATGGTACATGTACCCATTTAAATAAAAATTAAATATAAAACATTTTAAAATCAGTATTTGTGTTTAAATGTGTGTACAGTAATAATTGTCATAGATACTGTAATAGTTCCTCAAGCTGCTATAATGAATTATCTCAAACTGTGTGGCGTAAAACAGAAATATAGCCTTTCTCAGTTGTTGAGGTCAAAAGTCCAAAGTCAAATTAGATGTAGAGTCACATGTCCTTTGGCTACTCCTGAGGTCAACTGGGGCCAATCTCTTCTTTCCCTTCATAGACTTCTCGAGGTCATTTACATTCTTTGGCTTGTGGCTACATCTCTCTCTGCTCCATGACCTTTTCTGTGTGTGCCTTCTTTGTGTGTGTATTTTATAAGAAAACTTGTCTTTGGATTTTGGACCCACTTAGATAATTCAGCATGATCTCTCTTCTCAAAATCCTTAAGTACAGGTACAAAAACACTTATTTCAGAGAAGATAATATTCACAGGTTCCAAGGATTAGGACATGGGCATATTTACTTTTGACAGAGAGGCACCATTCATTGTATTCCAGATGCTACTGGATGTGCTGTGGTAAAGTGTCTTCTGAACAAAGAATTTTTGAATTCATTCTTTGCACTATTGCCCTCAGTGGGATTCACGTTAGAAGAAATAAGCCATGCTAAAGTAAGCAAAACAACTTCTTTTTAAAAAAATACAGTATTTACCAAATTTACTTGTCCATGATACTTTTTAAAAAACAAAATACAAACTAATACAATTGGAAGCACTAACATTCTGTGGAACACAGCTTCAGCAATGCTGGCCAACATTCACACATGCAAATACAGCACAAATGTACCTTAAAAATATATATGTGCTTGAGTTTAATTTGTTTCTACCTGAGTATTGCAAGGCTATTTTAAAAACAAATTTATCAGTAAGAAGATTTGTGAATATAAATAGTTAAAATCCTTCTAATAATCAAGTCCCTAATGATTATTGAAAATTATAATAAGCAATGTTGTTCTCAATCACATCCTTAATTGACAATTTATGTCTTTGCAAAAGTTATTACTAGAAACATTCCTTACTGAGATTGTACAAAGCCCGACAGGAGCTTCATTTTTTCCCACTTAATTTTTATTTTGTATCACTCATCATTGAAATGTAAGCTAAATTTTAATCAAAGACCACTTCACTTTATTCATCCTGGACATATTCACTAAGGTGAAGCAATGCCATATTTTTCTGAGGATGATTGTTAGTCAGTAAAGAGGGACTTAGATGTTTCACTGCATCAACCAAATAGTTCTTTCTCCATCAGCCTTGGCAGCTAAGGATCTTTTGATCATCCACGCCCTCTAACTCCTTTAGTCACGGTATACCTGAGTCTCTACAATGTATTTTTTATGATCATCCTAACAGTTTTTTCAAGGATAAATATAATGGAGAATCTGTTCTTAACTACCACTACTCAATAAGGTTTTGTTCTCCTTTTCTTGTGAGTTGTGTCTTCTCAGCGTGCTACACAGCTAAGAAGGTCGTGAAAGAGGAGAAGCAACTGAAAAACGGTGGTAGTGCAGTATTTGCATGATGGATGAGATGTTAAGTAGCATTTTCTTTGTGCATTCTGTTCCATTCAGTCCAACACATAGTAATGGAACTCTATGTGTACAGCCTGTGATAGGCTGGTACAGAAGTCAAGGGTTTATTGCTTCTGTGCAGCTAGGGCTCATGGTCTAAGAGACAATGATATATATAAATAAGTGAGGGTGAATGACAGGGGTCTGACTTTTCACTTGCTCTACTTCCTGTTCAAAGATATGACTGAGGAGCATGCTTGAATGTTCAGTAGTCTGACGGAAAACAATTGACCATTTGTTTTATCTGTGCAAGCACATGACAACTTTGCAGTACGCAACTCAAATGGCAAACTACTCAAGGCTAAGGCCAAACCAGAGGTCTTGGATGACACATAAACAGGTGGGATTGCAAAGAAAAGAAGACTGTTGAGTGACCCTGAAATCTAAAATGACCAAATACCCAGGGGAGAGACAAAAAGATGGTAGATCAACCACTTCCACCATTGCTGTCACAGAGAACAGAGTGAGAATGGACCTCTCTCACACTCCTAATGGCATGCAGAAGAGAAGTATAGCTTATCAAAAGTGGCCTTATCTGACTATGTTTTCATGTGACAATACTAGCGGTGCTCTGCTGTCCTGGACATGGCAAGTAAAGAGGAGTGACGTGCCTGGCTGTAGTTATCAAGGCACAAGCTCTGAGTCCTACAAAAGCTCCAATCTGCCTTTTACCCTTCGTCTCTGTGAGAAAGAATCATTCCTTCAAAACCCCTCATGTAAGACACATAGCCAGAAGTCTGATGTTCTTTGTTCTGCACAAGATGGGAACAAGGAAAATGTCATTTAACTTTAAAAGTGCATGTGGCAATAAGTACTGCTAGTATTTATTTTATATTATGCTATATTGTATTTACAGTAATGCAAGAGAATCTGGCTCAAATTAGCCATCTTGATTATTGCACCCTAATTCTTCTCTAAATGGAAATTCTGTGTGATAAATATGGTATTGGAAATGTGTAAAGTTCAGAAATAACACAGGGAAAGCACTGAAAACTTTTATCTGTAGAAATTTTATAAATACAGCAAATTCTGAAGGAAATTTCAAGATAGAGTACTTTCCAAAATGGTGTTATCTGAATTAGGCATTTTAAATTAAAGTCCTACCTAATTTACTTTATTGGTTAACTTCAAACATTCACCTTATTTCAAGTCCTGTTTTATTGATTGAATTAAATACTGTTTAATGGCACCTACATGAGGCAAGAAGACACACAGAACTGATAAAAATGGCAACAGTCACCTAGTACTATAATTCTCCACGCTTAAAGTTGCCATTCTTCCATGCATGGCATGCCTAGGAGGTCAGAATTGAAGCTTCTGCAAAAGCATGGGTTAGAGTTTCCTTCTTAGAACATCATTATGTGTGGACAGTCATATAGCTAATGGCAGCTGTCAGTCTATGTCCCACACCCAGAATATCCATAAGTGCTCACAACTTATGCTAAGCAAAACAGATCAGGACTTCATGATTTGTTCCCTCAGGCAGGTAGCATCAGGTGGTGGGTGGAGTGGGGATTACTCACTGGTTTATTTTTCCCTAATTTTTTTTATAGGAAGACATTTCAGTATCTTACCTAGTTAGGTAATTTAATGAATGAAAATATCCTCACGAAAGGGTTCAGTTGACAAAATAAAGTATTGTTGTGATTAATAATTTGGAGATAGGCATAATCAATAAATCTTAGCAGTGCTTTAATACCAATTATTCCCAAAGGAGAAAAATCTTCATCAATGTTCCTAAGTATTGAATAACCTAGCCTTCTGTGGTTGTTTCTAACTCCTCTATTGTTATGTACTCAACAATCAAACCTTAAGAAACATGTATTCATCAAAATTTGCTAGAGAAGATAGGAAATCTCAGGTAGAACAAAAATCTATGTGCAAGATCAGAGCATTAAATTGTATCATACGGGGTGCATGTACATACATGGATGTTTGTATGTTTGCATGTGTACTTAAAGTTTTTGAGTAGGGCTGGAGACAAGATGATGTGAAAGAGATTCTGCAGATAAGGATGAAAAGGCAGGAAGGATCATTAAATGAAATAACTTATATCCATGCAAATGGATGTGAATATTCATCATCAGAATATTTTTCAAGCTGAATTTGCCATAAATGAGGGGATGATGATATCTTTTCAGCTGGTGACAAACAACATTTTCTTTAATTAAATAAACTGTAATAGAACAGTCAGACTTTGAAACATATAGCAAGAGAAAAGGTTGGTTTGTCAAACCTTTGTTTTATGACAGATGATAGATTTGATAGGTGACAAATGACTGATTGAGTGATTGATGGATGAAAGGATGGATTAAATAATTATGTGTGAGTTATACAGGTCCATAGTGTAAAATGTATTTCTTGCTGTTCGTAGAGACAAAAATTCATAAGCTAGCGTTATAGAGAGCATAAAAATACTCATCAGTATAGATCATTAGCACCTACTTCCCATTTTCATTCATTACATTAAAAACTTGGGTGGGAGAATCATATGAATATAGCTCTGAAAAGAACAGCAGCAATTATGAATCTAACATCCAACTGTTAAGTTGATGAGATAAAAGCAAGGCCTGAGATGGAAATATTTGTCCAAGGTATGACACATGACAGGAGAGCTGTGATCACAGGTCAGGTAATATTCTCCTGTTCCATGGTTGCATCTATTCCACTGGTTACCACCATGATCAAAGCTAACTAAAAAGCTGCCAGAGGCAGTAGAAAAACTTTTGTTTGCTCTCTATAGCAGGAAAGAATTTCACTTTTAATGAATAATGGCATGGGCAATATGTCATGTCCTGTAGCCAATCTAAGCCCTATGAAGTGGACTTTCCTTTCAATTCCAGAATTTGCACAATCCCAGGATCACCTACACCAATTTGTTGGTTTTTCTATTTATTGTCTAATTTGTTGGTGCTGCAAGCATTATCGCCACTTTGGGTTCCCTCTCCAGCGGTGCCACTCATGTGTAAAAAGCTGAACTAGGTAGGCTTCAACAGTGATGTAAGTGGTGCTTTTGGCTTGGAATGATCGTTTGCAAGTGTTAAGAATTATTTTTTCCCGTGGGCAACAACTTGACCCTAGCAACTAGCACAATCCATCATCCGCTGGCGGGCAACCAAGAGCAAAAAAGAGGTCACTGGAAAAGATACCATCAGCTCCAGAGTTTTATAGTCAGTAAAATATGGAAGAATCAAAATACTCTCTCAAAATAAGTCAGAGCATAGCAAATACCTTCTCTAAAACAAGTTCTGATTTTATACTATAAAAGAAAAAAGATTACAATGAACTATAACTTGTTCAACTATAAATGATCCATAACTAACAGAAAAATGTATTTAATTTCTTTGTAGTAAACAATATATTATCTAAGATTAGGAAAAATCTTTTTTGAATTTTTTTATTAAAATACAGTCATAGAAATATATATTAGTTTTTTTGAAAGTACAGTAGGAATTTGTTATTGTGTTTAAAATGAAAAACATGTAAATGCACAAAATGAATTATTTTAATTTTATATATAAACAAGATAGTTCTACGCTAAATTTATCTGTCTGTATGTAATATAATTATAGTTGCTCTGTGTAATTATGCAGAAAAGAAAAATAGGTAGAGAAAAGTAGAATAAATCACATGCCAGGAAAGTATTTTTATTAAAATATATTTTGAAATATTTTAAAATGGTGAAAACTTTAAAGATTAATATTAAAAGTCTGCATTCATTACACAAATATTATCCAGTGTTCATAATTTCACTTTATAATTTTTGAAAGAACAAATACTTGTGCTAATTGGCGAATCAATTACATTTATATTGCTATTGTTAGTGTTTTTAATATTTTATAAAATTATATTTTACTCATTGATTTGTCACTTTCTTTTTGCCTTAACATCATGCTTATACAATGTATTCAAATAATTTATGACAGTGCGTTCAATCATGTGAATAGCTGTGTAGAGTTTCAGCACCAGAATTTGCCAATAATAATTTATTTTCTTCCTCTTGATACTTACTAGGTAGCTTTAGTTTGTCAGAATAGTCAATAAAGTACATATCCTTCTATCGTAATTTGCACCTGGGTGAGCCAGCCTCCCCTGCAATGCTCAGATGAGGCTACTGCTCACGTCAAGATCAGGCAATTCGTGGTCCTCAGTATATAGAAATTTGAATCGACTTTTAAAAGGAATTAACCCAAGTTATGCTACTATTAGACATATACAAACATTTTCATGATCTCACATTCATGCCCCACTCAGGTATCTTTAGTGTTTCTGCCAATGCATTAGGCAAAAATATCTCATTTAGTTCCCAATTTAATGATTACTAAAGATCTCTGTAGATTTTGTCACATTTTTCTTGTTTTTCCATTAATTTTTTAAAATATATTTTGCCTGCCTTCCTATTAATTTCGTTACTTATTTGATGGCTTTAGGAGAATTTAAAATATTCTAGATAATAGCATTTGTCAGATATTTTATAGTAAATATCTTATTCCCAGCACTTTAAGTTTCTAATAGTGGTTTTCTTGTATATGATATATGTTTATTTATTTTTTATTTTTTTATTTTTTTTTGAGTTGGAGTCTCACTCTGTCGCCCAGACTGGAGTGCAGTAGCCGCTCCCAGCCATCGCAGCCTCGACCTGCTGGGTTCCGGCGATCCTTCCACCTCAGCCTTCCAAGTAGCTGGAATTACAGGCATGCGCTACCACGCCCGGCTGATTTTTTTTATTTATTGTAGAGATGAGGTCTTGCTGCCCAGGCGGGTCTCGAACCTGCGGGCTCAGGCAATCCACTCACTTCAGCCTCCCAAAGGCGCGGGATTACAGGCTGAACCACCGAACCCGGCTGTGATATATGTTTAATTTGGGGTGTGATTTTTCTTATGTCTAAGAAATGTCTATTTGGACATTTCTGGTTTAGAGTGTTGTTTTTACTCTTTTTAAAAATAACTATTTTTTGATGAGGGATCTTGACTGGGTGTTTAGTATATTGAATAATATATTTTCCTATGTCTAAAAAGATCATATTTATTTTTTAAATAAAACTTTTTAAAAAATTTTGTAATATTGTGAAGATATTTTAGCAAGTATGGAGAATTTTTGCAATCTTTTACCCAGCCTCTAATAACGTTAACATCTTATACTACCATGGTAGATACTTTAAGCTAAGAGAACGATATGGGGTCATTACTGTGAAAGGAGAATCCATATTTAGATTGGACCCATTTCTCCATGAATGTCCTTTTACTGTTCTATAACCCAATCCAAGATACTACATTGCATTTAATCATCATGACTCTTTAGTCTTTGCTATGTCAGTCTCTCAGTGTTTCCTTGCTTTTCATCATCTTGACACTTTTGATAAACGCTATTCATGTATTTTGTTGATTGCCCTTCGAGTTGGATTTGTCTGATGTTTCCTCATGATTGGACTCTAGCTACGGGTTATGAAAAAAAAATGAGGTTCCTGATATCTGAAGATACATGACAGCAATATGGCCCTACTGGTGATGTTACAGTTGATCTCTTGATTAAGGTGTTGTTGTCAAGTTTTCTATTGTGTAGTTTCTATTTTTCCTGTTCCATGCTATTTTTTTTTTTGGACTTGTTTCACTAAATTCAACCTGCGATAACAGGCAGGGAGGGAATAGTAAGTACATCTTCTGGAGATTTTTATATATATTATTTGAAATGCTTTCATAAGAAAATTTTGGTTTTTTCTTTTCTATTTATTTATATATTCAATCATTTGTTTATATTATGATAGGATAATAATTATTTTTTCTTAGAGCTGTAATTCTATACTATTGCTAGTTACCTAGTTCAAATTAGTATAGTTTTAGTCATTGAGACATGTCAAAAATAACTTAAATTTCTGGCATCATTAGGTGTTCTAGGTTCATCTTATATTTTTCCTGTCCAAATCCTAAAATCAGTCATTTTGTCAAGACACATTTGGTCTCTTTTATTGGAAAATTATATATCAAAAGCAAATTTTGGTATTGGGTGGGCTTATTGCTACCAGGATGCCAGTGTTCTAAGCTACCTTTTGGTGTTCAGTTATTATTAGTTAATCATATTGATAATTTTTGAATGCAATCTCAAATTAATTTTTTAAACTCATAGTTCCTCATATTTTGTATGTGTAAATGATGACAATAATAGTATCTTTCTCACAGTGTTGTTAATCAATATTTCTATTGTCTGTGAACAACTTGAGCCTCTTAGAGATTTTAAACATATGTATTTCTCACCTTCCACATTACTTTGGAGTACTCTCCATTTGCTATGTTCTTAAAATATCAAATTATTGTTAACTGCTGAATATAATCAATACATTCTTAGATTCACCACTTCATATATAATTGTATTTTATATATTCCCAGTACTGAAAATAATATATTCAAAGTATGTGGAAGTGTTTCCACAACATCGTAAGCATTCTTTGAGTATTAATGGTAATTATCATTAACTCCTATATAAATATGTGGCATACATATTGCAGAAAACAATTTCTTAATTACTTTTTTCTATTAGTTTATACCAGAATAATATAAAAATCTTCTGTAATTTTTGAGACTCTCTCAAATGTTCTATGTAATTGTTTCATTTTTAATTTATATATTTGAGATTGTAATTTAAGTGAATTAAGATGAGTTAATTTTATACATTTTGATGAACTGTATTTTTAATCACTAAGTAATATGTTTAATAGAGTTACTGATGCTTTGCCCTTAAATTCTACTAGTTTTCAGATTCAATATGTTTTGGGTACATATTTTCTCAGATACAGTATTGCTATAACACCTTTCTTTTGCGTTGTAATTATTTGATATATTTTACCAGCATTTATAATCTTTTGATATTCAAATTATATTATGTTTACTTTGTAGAAGGTTTGTCATTTCTTCTGTCTAATTTGGCGAGCCTTATTGAGTTTGTTCTCAAATAGATTATTTTTCTTTAGAAAGTGTTGTGTTTAGGACTTATTCATATAACCTTAATTTGTGTTTGTATATACTCTGTTCTTTCTTGGTAAAAGTTTCCCTCATTTCTTGCTTTCTATTAGAATAATAGCATTTTTTTTCATTTTGTTGTTTTGGTCTGTTGTTTTAACAAATATAAGTTGTGCTTCTATTAATAAGTTCTGTGTTTAACATATATCACTCCTCAAACTTAACACAGTCTAAAGGTAATCAATATTCCCATTTTCTCTGAACACGAGCCTCCTAGAATTTTTAACATATATTTTTATTTCTCATGCTACTTTTGAGTAATTTCCATGTACTATATGTTTTTAATTTCCAAATTATATAAAATTGCTAGATATAATTTAAAAATTTTAGGTTTACCACTTCAACAACTGATTTGCTCACTATTATTTCTCACTCTTTTTTTGCTTACTGTTTACAAAATTATTTTTTACTATTAATTTAGTATTATTACATACATATAATTTTTAAAACTATTTGTATAAGATTTAAAATAGTACTTTCTGTTATCCTTTAGCTACATTTGGAATTCCAGTTTGACAAGTTTGGGGATTATTTTTGTTGTTTTTTTTTGTGGTTTTTATTTTGAGTTATTTCCCACATTGATTAGTACTAAACATTTTCTTTTCATTGCCACAGGCGAAGAGCTCTCTATAATTCATTAATTTATAAACTACAATTAAGAAATTTTGTGATAGGTACTTAGATACTCCTAGTTGCTATATTTCGATAAAACCATAGTTTAGTAATATTTTGCTGATGTTGTTTTTGTCATATGAATGAGGTATGCTAGGTAAAATATTGGAGGTAAAATTTCTTATATTCTCCATAATGTTCTGTTTATGTTCTTGGTAATCTCTTACATTTGCTTACCACTGAAAAATACACGGACCTAAGTTAGACTAAAACGTAAAAGAGCCAAAATTTTCATTTTCCTAATTAAATGGAGATTTTCCTTTGCTGAACTTGCAGGGCTGGTGTCCAGGACAGAAATACCCATAGGAGGAACACTGAAGTTTATTTCTCTCATTCTTGATGGTAAGGTCTTTATGCATATTGTGAAAATGCATTGTTTAATTATGGCTGTGCTTATGGGTTGGAGACTCAGTAAGAGATAACTGTTAATTAAACAATTCACATAAAAAGTGCTTTGAATTCCAAAATTATTTATAAAAAATTACATCTGTGACCTGTACTCCGGGTACTTTATTAATTGTTCACATCAGTAATCTTGTGACAGAGACCACTAGTTGTGTCGATCCATTATCTTCTGAAAGGCCATTGTTTCATAGTCCCACTAGCATTTATCACATGCGTTTAATGATATGTCCTTTGTCAGCCCTGTCAGAAGTTTGCAGCTTATTCAATTTCTTTTTAAATCTCCAGAGTACAGTGCAGTAATTGTCTGTGTCTTGAGTGACCAACACATATGTGCTGACTGCCTCAGTAGCTACACGTCTAAATTCATGAAGACCCAGTCAGTGCCCACTCCAGCACTATAGTATAGTATATACAGATCGATAGTAGCACAACAACTTTCTTGGACTCTCATGGTCTACTTTATGTTTGAAATCTACCTTCTTTTAAAAGAGCTTTTCCTTTCAAACAGTTCAGCTCTCTATATTAGAGCAGAGTTCTGAGTGAGGAAAGAGATACTGGCCTGTCAGAACCCATCAGTCAAATCAGCCCTGGCAATCATTGCAGTGACAAATACTGCAGGTACATCTCCCTTCAGTCAAGGTCCAACCAGATGGCCAAACATCATTGCTGCTAAGCCAAAAATTGTTTTTGGAAAACACTCAAAACCCAACAACTACAATTTTCTGACTTGAATCAATCAGTGTTAACATACCCTTGATCTCTAAAGAAAGTCTCTGACACATTTTTCTTCTTTCCAACATTCTTAAATACAGTTTTTAAAAAATAATTCTTCATTATTTCATCTCTTATAATTCTCAAAATAGCAGATAATATCAAATTTACTCTACTCAAGGGACTTATTTCAAAGATGTTGACATTTGAGCTCATTTTTCAAGGTATTTAATGTTCCAGAATAAGTATATCTGACCATACTATTTGCAGACAACAATATGCTAGTACATATCTTTAAACCAGTTTTGAATAATAGTGCATTCTTTCTCAATATTGTGATTTTTCTAATTTCACATTTGGTTTCATTTTTCTGAATCAAATAAACTCTAATATTCTTGAAATTTTTTCATATAATTCAAAAGTTGGATGATGTCCTTGACATTTCTGAAGGTAAAAAGTAGAGGGTTTCAGACTTAAGAAGAAACTAGAAACAACAATAAGTTTTCATAAATAAAAGCAGACAGGAAAAAATCTTGTAATGATAGAAGGAATGTGAAGTCACAAGCTTAGAGTTAAAAGACACTAAGGAGAGCCTTGAGACATTTTTTGAAGGATAAAAATCAATAATCAGTTAAGAGGTCTGTTATTCTCCTTAGCCACTGATGCTAAAGATAGACTTTTGTTGCAAGTAAAGCAGTGGGTAAAGGAGCAGCAAAGGCAAGTGACTATTCACTCCTCACAAGGAGAAGAAAGTCTGTTAACCCCTCAGAAAAGAAATCAGTGTAAACCTCTTCACATACTAATGACAAATACAGAGAATAGGATAAGACAACATAGAATATAGCAGGGAGTCTTACACGTGCAGTTGAGCAGACAACCTGGCAGATCACTCAGTATTAGAGGAAAGTGAGGCGAGGGAGAGCGCGTGCACAAGCTCAATAAATAGAAGAACTGACACCTGAAGAAACAGAAGTGATGAAAGAATTAAAAGACTCTACTATGACTAGAATGTATATCTTAAAAATTCACATTATATATTGATAGGAATACTTTTAACATCAATTAAAAGTTAAATTTGCACATTGCAGTATAATCATTTGATTGAAAAATCTTCAGTAGAAGAACCGATCAAGTAGATGAAGGAGCAATGACAACTAGGGATTGTGGTGATTAAACTGATTATTTACTACAGAACAAAGATCATAATGATTTAAAATATACGTGAATTAGGTAACAAAATCAGAATATACCACATTTGGTCAGAATTTCAGGAGAAAGAGACATAGAAAATGAAAAAAATACATTAAAAAGAAAGGAACATTTGAAACCTGAAGACATGAACTTTAGAGTGAAAACGCACACTGAATATACACACATATCTCAATTCCTGTGTGGAACTTGTGAGTAACAGTTGTGCACATACTAGTATACAAATGATCGGTAGGAATTTGGAATTACAAATCTGTGTGATATGGCTGGCAGGTGAGTTTGGTGGAGAATGGTGACAAGGAGCACAAGTTCAGATAGTTGTGCATTTTCAAAATGAAATACAAATGCCAACTATATCTAGAAATTTTAAATGCATATAAAAATATATATTTTAAAAGCAGGATTTATTGAGAGGACATAAAATTTCCCACAGTAGGAAGGGATCCAAAGAGGTTGCCCACATATAAATATTTAAGTGTAAATACTTGCCAAAATGAAAGACATGCATGATTTTTGAAATAATATTGAGGGAAGGAGTCAATAATTGCCAATAAACTCAAAAAGGAAAAAAAAAGGAAGAAAATTAACGTCAAAATAAAACATATAAAATAGAACACATAAGTAAAATATCACGAAAGCTAAACTAACCGAAGTATGTGACACATTAATTCACCCCTTTAAAAGATAACTACTAATTCTGATAAAAATAAAATCTAACTCTTTTTTTTTTTTTTAATAAT
>NW_007258209.1:66435-67439 GCF_000164805.1 Carlito syrichta | reverse complement strand
CTCTAGTCTGGGCGACAGAGTGAGACACCAACTCAAAAAAAAAAAAAAAAAAAAGATATACCATATAACCACACAAAAAAGTTGGAAGTAAAAGTATGGAGAAGACATATAAAAGACAAATGCTAACATGAGCAAGAGTAAATATAGGTAAGTTAATGTAGAAAAAACACTATTCGAGAGAGTCATCAAGATGGAAACAGATCCAGTCAGAGTGTGAGAGTCTCTACATGAATGAGTGTACAGATGACCTAATCTGCATCCATTTTTGTGTGCACGTGGGTAAGCTCTCTGACGGGAGACACAGGATCAGATGCTTGCGACCCTCCTGCAGAGATGGCTCCAATTTACTGCTGTTCTGATTTCAGCACCCACTGCACACAGAAGGAACAACCATCCCCAGGGCATCTCTCGAAAAAGGCAGAAGAGATCAACTGCCTCTCAACACCTGGCACCTGGCCCATACCACCACCTGCGGCAATGGGCCAGACACTGGCAGCAGGGACTGTAGAGCAAGCGTGGGAAGTAAATTTGCAGCTGAGTCTCACCAGAATAGAAAACACGAACTACTGTCATTTTCTCTGACACAGGAGTGGGCAGAGACCTGCTTGATCTCATCCAGTTCTTAGTAGCCTGTGTCCTGAGCAGCCTATATCCTGAGACTGAGAAGAAATCCCTGCAACCCTCTGAAATCACCCATCATTTACCAAGAGAGAATGCCCCAAGTGCATAGTACCAGAGAGACAGATGCCCCACCTCCACACTGGTCCAACACAGACACATGCAAACAGAGTAGGAGACCCAGCAGCAGACGACTTAGGAGTTTTTCCTGGAATAACAGCTGGAGCTAGCTGAATGCCAACATTGAGAGCCATGGAGGAAATGCAGCAAGGTAGCAAGAGGTAGAGTACCAAGGAAGTAGCAGGGAGAGGCCACCTTGAGCCTGAACTGGGCTCCAGAGCCTTGCCACCAGGTCCCAAGTTTCAGAGACTGGTAACTGCTGGGGA
>NW_007258209.1:59383-66415 GCF_000164805.1 Carlito syrichta | reverse complement strand
GGGGGGGGGGGGGGGGGGGGGGGGGCGCGAGCTATTGCAACTAACAAAGAAATTGAGCAGACTCTAATGCTTGGGCTGAGAATTATTCCAGGGCAGCCTCTGCAGAATAGCAGAATTGCTATTCCTTCTCAGACATCCAATCCCCAAGAGAGTATGCTGCTTCAAGACTAGCTGTACAGGAGTTACTTTAAAAGGTGCTGTGCACAGAAAAAAAATAAACAAAAGAAAAAAAACCATATTTCACAAGATAACAGACAAACACAAGAGCAGCAGAACATACAGCATACCCACAAAAACGAAAACATACACATATATAAATGCAAAAGCTAAGGGGAAAAAAAAAGAAAAGAAAAAGCTCTCACTTTTCAATAATCAGCCTGAATGTGAAGGGAATAAATGCACCACTGAAAAGACATAGAATGGCAAACTGGATATAAAAACAAACAAACAAACAAGACCCAGTAATTTGCAGTCTCCAGGAAACTCATTGCACCACAAAGGATGGCCACACATACTCAGAGTTCGAGGATGGAAAACAAATTTTCAAGTGAATGGATCACAAAAGAAAGCATTAGTCATGATCTTAATATCAGACAAAAAAGCTTTCAAGCTATCAAAAATTTTAAAAAACTAAAAAAAGATATTGACACTCTAACACTATCATAGCTGGAGACTCAAATACCCCACTAACAACCCTAGATAGATAAACAAGACAAAAAAATCAGCAAAGAAATCTGAACCTTCAACTTGACACTTGAGCAAATGGATTTAGTAGCTACCTACAGAGCACTCCCCCCCAATAGCCACAAATATGTTTTTACTCATCACCATGTGGAATGTACTCCAAGATCAACCAGATCCTCAGTCATAAATCAAGCATAAACAAATTTCACAAGATTGAAATACACCTCCTCAGACCACAGTGGAATAAAAATAAATATCAACACCAACAAAGCTACTCCCAAACCTACAAAGACATGGACACAAAACAGCATGATGCTGAACAACTCCCGGGTCAACATAGAAATAAAAACAGAAATTAGAAGATTCCTGGAAACAAATGAAAATGAAGAAACATCTTACTTAAGATTCTGGGTTGCCATGAAAACAGTACCAAAAGGGGAATTTATATCTCTATGAATACACATTAAGAAAATAGAAAGATCACAAGTTAACAGCTTAAAAAATCACCAAAGAGAGCTGGAAAGGCAAGACCACCAAAAACCTAACTCAGCAGAGGAATCCAGATCACCAAAGTAAAAGCCTGAATGCAGGACATAGAAGACAAGATTGATGAACTCCTAACCAGAATGACCAAGAAAAAGGGAGAAAAAAAAAAAAAACCCAAATAAACACAATCAGAAATGCAAATGATGAAGTCACAACCGGCCATGAAGAAGTACAAAATATTATCAGAGATTACTATGCATACCTGTATGGAAACAAATTCAATAACCTAAATGAAATAAAGGACTTTCTCATATCACACAACTTCCCAAGGTTAAAACAAGAAGAAATTTATATCTTAAATAGACCAATAACAACCCAGGAAATAAACTCTGTCATAAGTAAACAACCTACAAAAAAATAAACATAAATAAAAGCCTTGGATCCAGTGGATTTCCAGTGGAGTTCCTCAAAACTTACAAAGAGGAGCTAATACCAATCTCTTGAAAGTATTCTAGGCAATCGAGAAAGATGGAACTCTCCTCAACTCATTTTGTGAGGTTAGCATCACATTGACACCAAAAACAGGTAAAGATTCAACAAGAAGGAGAACTACAGGCAAATAGTCCTGATGCACATGGATGCAAACATTTTCAACGAGATTCTGGCAAGTCAGATCCAACAACACATGTTAAAAATCATCCATCATGACCAAGTAGGATTCATCCCTAGGATGCAGGGCTGGTTCAACATCCACAAGACCATAAAAGTAATTAAATACATCAACAGATGTAAAAACAAGAACCACATGATTATACCATTCGATGCAGAAAAACCTTTTGATGATATCCAGCATCTCTTCTTGAAAAAAACCCTTGAACACATAGGCATTGAGGGAACATACATCAAATTAATAAGAGCCATCTAAGATAAACCCATAGTCAATATGTTGCTAAAGGGACAGAAATTGGAAGCATTTCCCCTGAAAATTGGAACAAGACAAACCTGCCCACTTTCAACCCTCCTGCCTAATACAATGTTGGAACACCTAGCTAGAGCAATCAGACAAGAGAAGGAAATCATGGGTATCCAAATAGGAAAATAAGTCATGTTATCTCTCTTTGCCTACATGATCCTATACCTCGAAAATCTGAGAGAATGTGTCAAAAACCTCTTTGCACTGAGAAAGGACTTTGACAGGGTCTCAGAGTACAAAAAATAAGTGCAATAGGGAGTCATATTCTTATACACCAACATCAAGCGGGCAGAGAACCAAATAAAAAGCACAATCACATTCACAATAGTCATAAAAAAATGAAATACCTCTACATCTTCCTAACCAGGGAAGTGAAAGATCTTTACAACAAAAACTACAAAAAATTTCTCAAAGAAGTCAAAGATGACACAAACAAATGAAAAAATATTCTATGCTCACGGATTGAAAGAATCAAAATTGTTAAGATGTCCATCCTACCAAAGGCAATCTACATATTCAATGCAATACCCATTAAATTACCAACATCATTCTTCTCAGACTTGGAACCAACAATACAGAAAATCATATGGGAACATGTTTCCATGACCACAAATAGCCAAAACAATCCTTAGCAAAAGAAACAAAGCAGGAGGTGTCACACTTCCAGACTTTACACTTTATTATAATGCTATAATAGTCAAAAAAACTGGTATTGGTACAAGAACAGGCATATAGACCAATGGAAGAGGATAGAGGTTCCAGAAGCAAAATCTTAATTTCTCAACAAACTAATCTTCAACAAGGTTCCAACAACAACCACTGAGGAGAGGAGGACCTATTCAGTAAATGGTGCTGGGAAAACTGGCTGACTAGATGCAGAAGATTGAAACAGGACCTCTACCTATTACCATACACAAAAATCAACTCCAAATGTATCAAAGACCTAAATGTAATACCTCAAACTTAAAAAATCTTAGAAAATGCTGGAGTTCCCCTACCGAAATCAAAATAGGCAGCAAATTCCTGATCAAAACCCCAAAAGGCCACGCTATAAGAAGTAAGACAGATAAGTGGGAGCTCATCAAACTGAAAATCTCCTACAAAACAAGGTAAATCATCAAGAGAGTGGGAAGACAGCCCACACAATGGGGAAAAAATATATGTCAGCTGCATATCTGACAAAAGCCTAACATCTAGGATCTACAAGAAACTCAAATGTGCTGAAAGGAAAAAAAAAAGCCCCATTAAAAAGTGGGCAAAAGACATAGATACTTCTTAAAAGGAGACACGTGAAAAAATGCTCAGCCTCTCTAATCACCAGAGAAATGCAAATCAAAACCACTTTGAGAAATCATCTATCTCCAGTAAGATTGGCCATCATTAATAAAACAAAACACAATGAAAAAACAACAGATACTGGTGTGGATGCAGAGAAAAGGGAATGCTTCTACACTGTTGGTGGGAATGCAAACTAGTTCACCCTCTATGAAAAACAGTGTGACTATTCCTAAAAGAAGTAGAAATTGACCTTCCATTCAATCCAGTAATCCCCTTTTCTTGGAATATATCCCCCCGGAGGAAGATACCTGCACATACATGTTAATTGCAACACTAGTTACAATAGCAAAAACATGAAACCAATCCGTGCTGCCCATTGGAATTGAACTGGATAAAAAAGATGTGGTACATATACACAATGGAACATTATACAGCCAAAAAGAAAACAAAATTATGAACCCGATTCAACAACCTGGATAGATTTTGAGTCTATAATACGCCATAATTTATCACAGAAACAATGAACTGACTGCCACGTGCTCTCACTCATAAGCAGACCCTGAACATTTACCATAATACTGTAAGAAAGGGATTGACTGTAGCCAGAAACAGCCATATTGGGGGGGGCACATAATATCAATAAGGGTAACTGATCTTAAACCAGGAGAAGTTGGGATCAAAGGGAGGCCCAAACTTTACCTGTATGATGACCGCTTGTATATATAATACTGAATTGTACCCCACATGCTTTTTAAAAAAAAAACTACTCAAACTTGAAATCAGAAGGAAATAAGAAATATATTCGTATTGGCAAAATATTTGACTCTTGAAGATAATATAATATTCAGGACCTTTAATGCTCTCGAAGCAAGAGATTCACATCATAAACAGGAAAAACAGGAGGCAAAGTGAGAAATTGATAATTAAGAAATGAGAAGTTTTATCATAAATTTTCAATAATAGAAAAAGTAACAGCAACGTTATATTTAGTTCTCTTGCTAGCATTTGACTTTATTTGTTTATTTTTATTTTAAAGACGTGGGGCATAATTCAGGATTAGGTATACAAGTGTTTGTTATGCAGGTACCCTTGTTGATGAGATGTGCCCCTCCCTCCCCTGGCAATATCCCTCAACTGCCAATCCCATTTCCCGCCCCTGGCAGTTTCCCACTACTGCTAATCCCTTTCTTATAGTATTATGATAATTATCCAAGGTTTGCTTATGAGTGATAATATGTGGTACTCTGTTCTTTGTTTCTGTGATAGACTACTGAGTATGATGGTCTTTAAATCCATTCAAAAACTTCACTTGTACGTAGACCACTTATGTACCTAATCCTGACCTGTAGTCCATGTCTTTAAAATAAAATATAAAACAATTAAAAATAAATAAAATTGGATTGTGTACTATTACAAAAAGTCATATTCAATTTGAATATAATTAGTAGTAGAAAAATTAAATGACGTCAAAGAAAATTATATGCATAACATCACAGCCTTCTCTATAATTTAACCTGCCTGTACTTTTATGCTATTACATGCCGACTTTCTATTTAAACCTACAACATATAAAAACTTTTTATATGAACATATAAAATACAAAGACACATAGTGAGCATTTGGCTTTTATGTTTCTCTGTATTTTATATGTTCATATAAAAAAGTTTTTATATGCTGTAGATTTATATAAAAAGTAGGCATGTCATAGCATAAAAGTACAGGCATGCTGAATTATAGAGAAGGCTGTGATGTTATGCATATAATTTTATTTGACGCCATTTAATTTTTCTATTAATGCTTATATTCAAATTGAACGTGACATTTTGTAGTCATACACAATCCAATTTTATTTACTTTTAGTTATTTTATATTTTCTTTTTAAATCATGGGCTGCAAGTCAGGATTGGATACATAAGTGGTCTACGCACTGGTGAAGTTTGAGTCTTCCCATTGCCTGGTTTAGAATCACATACCCTTAGTGATGCTATGTTTTCTCCTCTCCCTCCCTCCTCTGGTAGTGTCCTACTACTGCCAATCTCTTTCTTGGAGTATTATTATAAATATTCGGGGTTCACTTATGAATGAGAACATGCGGTATTCAGTTATTTGTTTCTGTTATAGATCACTGAGTGTGATAGACTCCAAATCCATCCAGGTTGCTGTAAAGTCCATAATTTTGTCTTTCTATATGATTGCACAATAGTCCATTGTGTATATGTATCGTATTTTAAAAATTCAGTCCACTTTATAGGAGCAACATGGTTGGTTCCATGTTTTTCTATTGTGAATAGTGCTGCAATAAACATGTGTGCACAGGTATCTTTTCTGTAGAGTGATTTGGGTTCCTCCGGTGTATTGTCAGAGGGGGATTGCTGGGTTGTATGGAAGGTCAATTTTTAGATCTTTTAGAAATAGTTACACTGTTTTCCACAGAGGTAGTACTAGTTTACACTCCCATCAACAGTGTAAAAATGTTCCCTTTTCTTCACATCCTCTCTGGCATCTGTTGTTTTTTTGTTATTATTGATGGCTATCCTGACTGGTGTCAGATAGTACTTCATTATACTTTTGATTTGCATTTCTTTGGTGAGGCTGAACACTTTTTCATGTATCTGTTGACTGTTCATATGTCTTATTTCGAAAAGTGTCTATTCATTTCTTTTGCACATTGTTTTATGTGGCTGTTTGGTTTTTTCCTTTCAGCACATTTGAGTTCCTTGTAGATACTGGATGTTAGGCATCTGTCAGATAAACAGTTGGCAAATATTTTTTTTCCCATTCTGTGGACTGTCTCCCCACAAATATTAAGTTTTAAGGAAAAGTAAAATAAAAGGAAAAACATACAGTTTAAAAACAAATTTTTGAGTCGGGCTCGGTGGCTCAGTCTGTAATCCCGCGCCTTTGGGAGGCTGAGGTGAGTGGATTGCCTGAGCCCGCAGGTTCGAGACCCGCCTGGGCAGCGAGACCTCATCTCTACAATAAATCAAAAAATCAGCTGGGCATGGTAGTGTATGCCTGTAATTCCGGCTACTCGGAAGGCTGAGGCGGAAGGATCGCCGGAGCCCAGCAGGTCCCGGCCACTGCACTCCAGTCTGGGCAACAGAGCGAGACTCCAACTCAAAAAAAATTTTAAAAATTTAAAAAATAAAAATAAAAACAATTTTTTGGCACACATTAAAAATAAAATCATTTATAAACATGGAAATAAAAAATAACTATAATTACAGAAGACATTTGAAAAATTGCAATGAAATATGTACTACAGTATGCCAAAAGTTCTTGAAGTCTGAGCAAAATTAATCATTACATAACTGGACCCTGAAGAGGAAGGAAAATTAAATAGATCATTAATTACAGAAAAATAGAGATATTAGCCAAAAATAGTTTATTTAGAAAATTGTGTCAGGCTCATGGTTTTCCCCCCACTGAATCGCTGTAAGCAAAGATCATTTTTCAAGCTAATGAAGTCTTAGTATTTTCCAAGTAATGCTTAGGGGAACATCACAGAAAAGAACAGCAAATACCCTTTCATGTGTGGATATTATCGAATATAAACATTTTTCTCTAGATAATCATAAAGATAGGTGATATACACGAATTTACACCAACCA
>NW_007258209.1:36887-59363 GCF_000164805.1 Carlito syrichta | reverse complement strand
CGGAAGGATCGCCGGAGCCCAGCAGGTCCCGGCCACTGCACTCCAGTCTGGGCAACAGAGCGAGACTCCAACTCAAAAAAAATTTTAAAAATTTAAAAAATAAAAATAAAAACAATTTTTTGGCACACATTAAAAATAAAATCATTTATAAACATGGAAATAAAAAATAACTATAATTACAGAAGACATTTGAAAAATTGCAATGAAATATGTACTACAGTATGCCAAAAGTTCTTGAAGTCTGAGCAAAATTAATCATTACATAACTGGACCCTGAAGAGGAAGGAAAATTAAATAGATCATTAATTACAGAAAAATAGAGATATTAGCCAAAAATAGTTTATTTAGAAAATTGTGTCAGGCTCATGGTTTTCCAAGTGAGTTTTCAAGAAATAAGTCATTCCTAGCTATAATCTGTCACAGAACAAACAACAACAAAGATCCAAAGCATCTTAATATTTTGTAAATAATTTGAAAAGCTATCATGACTCTAACATGAAGAGCAGATGACACTTTGTAAGTAAAGAATTTGCAATCATTTTCACATTATATAGATGCAAAAATTCTGAACAAAATCTGTGGTTATTTATGCTGTAAAGTCAGAAGAATAATACTTACCAGAGTATATGTCTGGTTGCATATAACTTAAACAAATAAAATTTAAAGCAAGAAAAGAGAATTTCCAGATGATCTGGTGGCATAGTGGCTGTGCAGTTGAAGCCAAATTGCTCTAACCACATAAAGACTACACTCCTGCACACACACACACACACATGTTATGGTTTGGGTAGAGCAGATATTATGTCTCTTCCTTGACAGTTACCAGAAATGAGAATCCTGGCTTAGATCTCATGGGAATACAGACACTCTTGTACCTTGGATTAAAAGGAACCAGAAAGACTCAGCTCAGTAATCTTATGTTAAGAGGTGAGCTGCTACCCCTTGTCAGATCTAAGGACAGGGGCCTTGGCAGGAGAGAATTAAAACCTGGCACCATATGTGGGCATGGACCCAATGTAAGAAGAAGGGATAAACCAAACTGATCACAAAGATAGGAACTGACCAACCTGCAGGGTACAGACACAAGCATCCAAGAGAAAGCACAGTGAGGGCTCACAGCCTAGGGCCCAAGTGAGGCTCCCAGGAGAACCTGCAAGGAAGAATTAGAGACAGATGTGAGCACAACGTCTTAAATTAATTCCACATTCAGACCAGGACCACGAAAGTGCTCAGATGCAGCAGGTGAATAAAACACAAGCAGGACAATCTGAAATATGTTTTCTCATAAGTTTGTCTAAACGCCTCAAAGGAAACATGAAACTGTTAAGTAACAATCAATCAATCGATAAAATAGTCATTTATTTTAAAATATCTTATAGACATTAAATGCTGTTGCAATAACACAGTACTTTGCAATATTTGCAATATCTTGAAAATACAACACTGTCCATTGGAACTGTTTTTGCTTGTTGGTTGTTTCTCTCTCTCTCTCTCTCTCTTTCTCTCTCTCTCTCTCTCTCTCTCCCGTGAATGTCTTCCTGTTAAGGTCCTGATTTAAACATAAAGTGAATATGAGGGCATGTAGGGGACAGGAGATTTGCAGGCTTCCATTTTTTCACTTACAGGATTCCTTAGAATATGTCGGCAACACACACTGCTCAATGACAACTAAGTTTAAGAAATGTCATATATTCTATTTCTCCAAATCAAAGCAAGTATGGTTTTGGGTGAGAAGTCCAATTTTTCTATTTTCTGAGGATATGGGGATGATGAAGGATTGTGTGCGAAACTTTTCTACCCCAAAGTCCTGGAGAAATAACTGTCTCCTTTGGTAGATGCCTCTCAACTGTCTCATTCATGTTGGACAATGTAAACACCAGTTTGGGTCCTCTATCCTGTCTTTTGCCATGGGGTGAGGTAGAATTCACTTGCTCAGTCTCAGGACTGAAGAGGTTGGGTTAGAACGAGCTCAAGCGGGCAGAATAATCCCTTTTGACCCCAGCAGACCTGCTATCATCCTAGAGGCCTGCACCTGCACAGCCAACTGGGCCAGGGTCTCTGTCCCAGGACAGCAGCATCATTCTTGCCTCTATGCCACTCTTGAAATCTCCCCTCTCTGCTCCTCCCTGCTTTTCCTACCTTTTATTCCACAGATTATCTGTTTGTGGGAGGATTTCTTGTCAGTTCAGTTACAAGGACACCTTCAGACCTCGGATTTAGTAAAAAGGACATCCTTAGAAATGCAATAGCTAGCTTCTCATTTCTGAAAAAATGAATAACACACTTTTTCCAAAACGAGGAAAGCTGTCTGTTTGATTAGTCATACTTGCTACATTAAATTTTCAATAGCTTCTTTAAAAAAAAAAAAATCCTTGCAATGAAAATGAGAATCTTGTGAGCAATAGGAGAAATATTCCCAAATGTATTATCTTCCCAGCCTGGTTAATATAGTTGATAAATGGTTATTTAAAAACAAAAACAACTCACACATATATACACTGTGAATTTCATGGCAGACTAAAGTTGATATGTTCAATAACAGAATTGTGTATAAAGTATTGAATAATGCAATATGCTAGAATTACTTCCATTTTCTGAATGATAAATCCAATTTAATTAAGTCTGATTTTGAATGCTGTGGACTTCAAATGAGTTTTAAAAAATATCTTCCAACTGCCTGCCAGCTCTTATTTAGCATACTATATTTTGAATGCTTTGTTTTTAAAAAATATCAAATTTATTATCCAAAGCATTTGCAGAAGAGAAAAGCTATTTTTCCCCCCACTGAATCGCTGTAAGCAAAGATCATTTTTCAAGCTAATGAAGTCTTAGTATTTTCCAAGTAATGCTTAGGGGAACATCACAGAAAAGAACAGCAAATACCCTTTCATGTGTGGATATTATCGAATATAAACATTTTTCTCTAGATAATCATAAAGATAGGTGATATACACGAATTTACACCAACCAGTTTGCAAACCCGTTATGCAAAGGACTTGTCACTTTGGACTGATAATAGTATCAAGAAAGCTCAGACAGATACTAACAGACTGTGATGCCGAGAAAGATATGGTCTTAAGAATATTGTACTTAACAAAACAAAAAGTTGGTTATAAAGAGAGTCATTGTATGTCCTTAAAATCTGTCAGCTTCCTCTGGAACCATTTTTATTAAGCCATGATGAAGTCACTGCTCATCAAGACCACAATCTTTGCAGAAATTTAGGGCAGGGTCATTAACAAAGTTAATGAAAACACAGAAACTCCGAGATGTTTTCATTGTGGGATAATTCAGAATGAATGATGCATCACAAGACTTGATTATATTGGAAACTAAAAATATATAACTTTCAAAATATCATTTAATATTGCCTCTAAAATTGAAATGTTTGAAAGAGAAGTATGTTTTATTTTTTTTAAAAAACTTAATTAGCCTAGCACAATGTATTTTGGATTTGAAACCAAAAGACCTGAGTCTTTCCCTGTCATTTATTATGATAATATGCTTAATTTTTTTCAGGATGATAACAGAATTACCATATAATCATTGTATTTTATGTGCCAAGTTCTGTTTAACGTAATGTGCTAGACATTTTACAGACATGTTTTACTAAGTTCTGTCAACAACGTACTACAAATGGTGATGAGCTGTTGATTCACCTACAATGAGATTTCCAACTTTGCTCTAAAATTAACAGAAGTGCACTAAATTCTGTAGCAGGTATAAAGTAGCTACATCAAGGGGCCAGCAGGAATTTAGAAACAAGCTTGACCTTTGAGATCTAAAACAAAAACGAACTTTGTGGATTACAGAAAAACATATTCCTAATTAACTTAAATGGACAGCCTAGCTCTCAGCTTAGCAACACGGGAATGAAAATAGAGTATATGCATAAAAAAAAGTTAAAGAAAGTATATTCATCAGAAGAAACTTGGTTAATTCTAGAGGCAGAGCAAGTGGTGAGTCACAGAAACGAAAGTAGTGATTGGAATTCATGTTCTATTAGGGACAATAAGATATTAAATAGTATAGCTGAGGTGAGTGGATTGTCTGAGCCCGCGGGTTCGAGACCCGCCTGGACAGCAAGACCTCATCTCTACAATAAATCAAAAAATCAGCCGGGAGTGGTAGCGCATTCCTGTAATTCCGGCTATTTGGAAGGCTGAGGCGGAAGGATCGCCGGAGCCCAGCAGGTCGAGGCTGCGGCGGCCTGGAGCGGCCACTGCACTCCAGTCTGGGCAACAGAGTGAGACTTCAACTCAAAAAAAAGAAAAAAAACAAACAAACAGTACAGCTCAAGAGTTGCAATCCTATCCCAGTTTGATGCATAACACAGTGATATTAAGTAAAATCTGCATTTATTTTACCTTTAGATTCACTGTGGTATCCCGAAGTTAAGTAGTAATGAACGCCTTGGGCCTTGCAGTCTGATACTCTGAGTGGAAATTCCAGTCAGGCTCTTACTAGCTGGTCTGCGCTTAGGCACCCAGTCCTCATTTGCGAATTGGAGATGATAACTACAGTAATGGTGTCTTCATGGAGTTGTTTTTTCGTATTTAAAAAGATGACTTAAGGCTTAGTTAACTCTAGAATACACAGAAAAGGAATTTCATAAGTGGGTACTTCTTTATCACACATACAAAGATGTACCACATAAATTTTTAAAGTTTAATTAGGTTTCTTGTGTGCATCTCCCTTCAGAAAGAGAATGTGATGGCAAACAGATATTTATATTCCTTCACGAAAGTTATTAAACTGTAAGAAAACTCAAGTATTTTGATATTAAAATAAGGTAAAGTAATTTTAAAGTTGATTACTGTGAAACCTCTATTTTCATCATTGATCATTTCTTTGTATGTTCTTTTGCAAGTTTTATAAATGTACTATATTCCAGTGTTTAAGTGATAACACATGTCCATATTCCTGATGTTCCAAAAAGAAGTCAAGAAGTCATTCAAGACATGATGTTAGTAAATATAAATACAAAATAGTGTGTCTCCATGACAGTATCAACTTCTAACTATTGGTTGCCCTACTCATGAGTAGAAATTCCCATGCTCGCTACATGTAAGACTGCCTCTATAGGTAACACACATGTGGTTAGGCAAAAGCCTAGCTACAATGATCCTGTGCATCTCTATTGCTCAAGAGCTTCTAATAGAGCTCTTATTCTGACAGGACTTTTCTCTTCCTTCTTCTGTAACTTTCCTAACCAAGGCAGTGGCACGTGTGCTTCATTGAAAGAGAATGGAGAAGTTTCCCCGAATTACAATTCCCAAAGAACTGCTCTATGACTTTGTTCAAAACTATGACCTGAAGGGATATAGCTAGATAGCTACCTACCTTGATTATCGACATCTAGAGCAAGACCAATATTATAATATGATCTAGCACTTTAAAGCTGTAGAAGAAACTATTGTCCTTAGATCTTTTTCCTTGATAAAATTACTTTGTATTTTTAGTAAATGGCTTTTCAGAATTTCTTCAAAAAGAAAATAGTTGACCTGCTCTGGGTTATGCCTGAAAGGGAGGTGGGTCTTGTGTTGTCTGCCATTACTGCTCCAAAATACTCACAATTTGGAATCTCTATTAGTCTACCATACTGAAAAATAAGGTACTTCATTAAATATATTTAACATTTCTGAATTCATTTTCTCATTTGTAAAATGGGAGGTTAGAAGATAAGAATTAAGATTGCTTTATCAAGAATCCTAGTATTCTCTGACGTGTCACAAATAAATGGAGATTTGACTATATCCCTCAAATAGCATGACCAGTGATATGACTGCAAACCCATAATCTATTTAGCCTGTCTACTAATGGTATCATCTCTTTAGTCTACTCACTTAGGAGTAGTCATAAAGGTAAGTGGAAAAACCACAGTTTATTTTCCTTGTACAGAAGATTCTCTTGTCATAAATAAAGCATGTCAAGGAAATGATTGCATTGTACAGCAATGTTCCACATGTATAAGGAATAGTTGTGTTTGGCAAACATATTTTAATTAGATTGTGTTTGGCACACATATTTTAATTAGATTTCAACGTTCACTTTTCCTATGCTAGTAACTTTGAAATACTTTCACTGACGGAAATATTGTAAAAACTTTACTTGTACTAAACCTCTTCTCTAAAACTATTACTCTACCAAAGAAAGAAAGAAAGAAAGAAAGAGAACATTTGTATCTAATAGTTAATTTTTTTAATAGCTAATTTTTATCTTCTGTCAACAGTTTGATTCATTAATTAATATCAATAATAAACAGTAAATGAATAAAGCAAGTAATTCTGCAAGGCATTTTAAAATCTCAACATCAAGTTTCTGTCAAGTGTCTATTACTTTATTCTCAAAGTAACTGGTTGGAAATTGGGTGATAAAATTCCAGATTAACCAGAAATAGTTTGGAATGGTTTGGAATTCTGAGCCCCTGTGCTCTTTCACTTCATATGGCTAGCACTTGATCTAAGGGAAAATTCTTGCCTTATCTGTGTGAGAGTTCATTTTAAAAATAATAATCTCTTCAAATACATAAATACATACAGATGTAGACATTTAGGTACACACACACACACATACATGCACGGTTGGTTCTCAACTTATGATGGTCCAACTTATAATTTTTCAACTTTATGATGGACTCAGACCATCTCAATGTTGCCATACCAAATTTTGAATTTCGATCTTTTTCTGGTCGAGTGATATGCAGCCCATGGGATGCTCAACATGGTTTTATAAAATATGCTTCTGTTAGATGATTTTGCTGAACTATAGGCTAGTATGAGTGTCTGAGTAGGTTTAAGGTCAGCTAGGCTAAGTTATGATGTTTAGTAGGTTAGGCATACTGATGGCATTTTCAACTGAGATTATTTACATCTTACCATGAAGCTTATCAAGATGTAACCCTATCATAAATTGAGGAACATCTGGGTACACATATAGATAGATCCAATTGTTAGATACATGGATAGACAGATAGACAGACAGATTGATAGAGATACAGATATATTGATATACATGTTGGACACCACAAATCAGAACATTTGAAATCTAAAATGTGCCAGTGAGCATTTCCTCAAATTAGTGCCAAAAAAAAAAAAAAAGCATTTCAAATGAACATTTCAGATTTTGGATTTTCAGATTCGGGGTGTTCAACTGGTAAGTATAATGCAAATAATCTGAAATTTAAAAAAAAATTCAAAATCTGAAACATTTCTGTTTCCAAGCATTTCAGATAAGGGACACACAACCTGTCTGTAGTACTTACATAGAGTGTTGCTATATGTACCAATATTTTTTTCCTTATTCTTTGAATTGCATTGAATAGATATACCACAAATTATATACCCATTTTATAGTTGATGACTGGATTGTTACCAGTTGGCAGCTATAGCAAATAAAGATTCCATGAACATGTCTTTAGATGGACATAAAACCTTCATTATATACCCAGAAATTGAGTTTCATGGTAATAGTGTATATTTATGCTTCGCTATATTGAGTTCTAGAAAGTTTTTACTAAATTGACCCTTCGATCAACACTGTAAGAAATGATCAGTTGCTCTATATTCACATCAGCACTTGGTATAATTAGTGTTTTTGGTTTTAGTCTTTCTAGTTGGTGGGTCAGGATAGTTCACTGTTTATTTTGCTTTTCTCTGAGAACTAGCAGTGGTGAACATCTTTTTACTTTATTCTGCTTTTTGATATTATCTTTGTGAAGCAACTATTTAATTATTTTTCCTGTTTTATTTTTTAAAATTGGCTATAAGCATTTAAATATTATTTATAGAAGTTCTTCATATGTGTAGTTTAAATGTGAGGGTTTTTGATAAGATAAGCATTATAAGTATAATCTTTTAGTCTATGGCTTATATTTTTCTTTCTTAATAATATTTTCTGAAATGTGGTACATATACATAATGAAATATTATGTAGCCATAAAGAAGGACAAACATATGGACTTCACAGCAGCTTGGATGGATTTAGAGTCTATCATACTCAGTGATCTATCACAGAAACAAAGAATGAGGGGCATATGTTCTCACTCATAAGCAGACCTTGAACAATCAGCATAATACTATGAGAAGGGGATTCACAGTAGTGGGAAACTGCCGGGGAGGGGAGAGTGGGATAGGCAGTTGAGGGTAACTGCCAGGGAAGAGAGGGGCACACATCAACAAGGGTACCTGCATAATGAACATTTATATACCAACCCTGAATTGTACCCCACATCTTTAAAATAAAATAATAATAATAATATTTTTTGAACAAAAGTCTCAATTTTAATTCAGTACCATTTATAGTTTATATATTTTTGTATTCTGTTAAAAAAATTACAACCTCTCTCAATTCTTGGAGGCATTTTTCTATACTTTATTTTAAAGCTTAATCATTTGAGGTGCGTGATTTATCTTAAATTAATTATTCTGCATGATTAAACTAAAGTCATTGTTTATTTTTCTTCTATTTTTATGAATTTTTACTGGACTCAGAAGCATTTGTTGAAAAGATTTGTCTTAAAACACGTAATTAAACATCTGTGAGTTTATTTCTGGGATTTGTATTTCATTGGCTTCTTTGTCTAATTTTTGCACCAATATCAAACTACTTTAGATACCTAAGCTTGAAAGAGAGTGTTAATATGAGAGAGAAAGTCTTTGGGTTTTTTTTCTTCTTTAATGTTGCTTTTTCTGTTGTAGGTCATTTATATTTTCATATATATTTGGGAATCAGCTCATAAATTTAAACACACATAGCTTTCGGTATTGCCTGGGCATTGCGGTTAGTCAACAGGTTAATTTGAGAAGATATTGAACTTTAGAATGGAGTTTTTACTCTGTAAACATAAATCAAAATCATAATATATTTTACTTCATATATATTTTTTAATTGAATATACTAACTTTTCAGATTTTTTTTTGCATCTCAGTTTATTAGAAATGCTGGCCATAATTGTCCTTTCTTATAATGCCCTTATTAGGTTTTAGAATTGATATGGCCTCACAAATGAATTGGAAGTATGCTTCCTCATTTTTTTCTTATCATTATTTTTATTTTTATTGACATAATATTTGTACATATTTGTGAAATATCTTTGTTAGTTCTATTATTTGGAAGAATTTGTGTAAGATTGTTATTATTTCTTTCTTATATATTTAAGAAAAATTCACCAAAGAAAACCCCAGGCCTAGAAATTTTTGTGAGTTTTTAAAAAATTACTGATTCTCTTTCTTTAAGTTTTTCTAATTCATCAAATATCAATTTTAGGAAATTGCATTTGCCAAGAATTTTGTTAATTTCATCTTAAATTAGCATAAAGTTGTTCATAGTATCATTTCTTAAACATGTGTAATATGTATGATAGTTTTTAAATCTTTCCTGATATTGGCAATTAGTGTTTTTGCTCTCGTTTCCTTCAGTATTTCTTGTGGCTTCTCAATTTGATCCATCTTTCAAATAACCAAACCATTTTATTGTTATATTATTATGACAGTATGCATATGTATCTTTTTTTTTTTTTTTTTTTGAGTTAGAGTCTCACTCTGTTGCCCAGACTGGAGTGCCAGACTGGAGTGCAGTGGCCACTCCTGGCCACCGCAGCCTCGACCTGCTGGGCTCCAGCGATCTTTCCACTTCAGTCTTCCAAGTAGCCGGAATTACAGGCATGTGCTACGACGCCTGGCTGATTTTTTGATTTATTGTAGAGATGAGGTCTCGCTGCCCAGGCGGGTCTCGAACCCGCGGGTTCAGGCAATCCACTCACCTCAGCCTCCCAAAGGCATGGGATTACAGGCTGAGCCACCGAGCCCGGCTGCATATGTATCTTTTAAAATTATTTTTATTTTATTATTTTTTATTTACTGATATTGCACTTGTGGTTTGATTTGTCTCTGTGCTCTAAGTGTTTATTTTGCTGTTCCTGTATTATTAGATGAGATCTAAATTATTGATTTTTATTCTTTCTTCTTATCTAGTACATGCCCTTAAAACAATCATATTTTTTCCTCTATAGGGCAATTTAAATTAATTTCATACATTGTGATACATCTTATTTAATGTTTATTCAGCTAAAATATTGTCTATTAATTGTGACATTCTAATTTACTCAAGGGTTATTGAGAAATGTATGAATTATTTTGCATATGTTTGGAAATTTGAGTTCCTGTTTCTTTAACATTCATTTCTATTTTAATTCCATAGAGGTCAGAAATATACACTGTCTGATATTAATACCTTATATTAGTTGAGGTTTACTTTCTTGCTCAGAATATGATAAATGTTTAAATTTTTTTATGTGTGCTCAAAAAGAATGTGTATTTTCTTCTTTGAACTACTGATTCTTTATTTAGTCATACAGTTAAGTAGTTAAGTCATATTATTTAAAATTGTTGAAATCATTTATATCCTAATGAAATTTTGTCAGTATTATGGTGGCAGATGTGCTTATTTCTTATTTCATTCTGTAATCTTTTGATTTATATGTTAAAGTCATGGTATGGTTTGCAGCGCATGAAAGTTAGAATTGTCCTATCTTTCTCTAATTTTTATGAAATGTCCCTCCTCAATTCTACCAATGAGTTGTCTTAAAAGTCTACTTTTGAATAGTGTATCCTTAGTATACCTTGCTCTGTTCTTTTTATTTTCATTATATATGACTGATTCCATGTACTAAGGGTAGGTTTTGTGTGTATATAGAAAGTTATAAATTTCTAAAAATCCAATATGACAATCGTAATCATTAATTTGACAATTTTATTTCTATTTAATGCACTTATTAATGCAGTTGTGTGTAAATCTACCATCT
Source organism: Carlito syrichta (assembly GCF_000164805.1). Classification (NCBI taxonomy): domain Eukaryota; kingdom Metazoa; phylum Chordata; class Mammalia; order Primates; family Tarsiidae; genus Carlito; species Carlito syrichta. The sequence goes on along the minus strand of NW_007258209.1, from coordinate 48,559 downwards.
TGCTCTTTCTTTGATGTTATGATCTTTACTGTTCTTGCTTATATTATCATTTAATTCTTTATAAATATGTATTGACACAAATGCCATATATATAATATCCTATATATAACAACTTATTTCTGTATTTTACCCTATCTACAAGTTCATAATGACTGTTTTGCTGCAGAATTTAGAGCTGGAATTATCATCATTAATTATTGCTGCAATTTTTTTCTTGAAATCATACTTTAAAAACCACATACATACTTCACATGATTGATAGAATTGCAGCATATGCAGAAATAAGAGCATTTTCACTCCAAGTCTATATAAAATGCTCTTCAATATTTGACCTTGAAAGCTACATTTGGTCTCTGCTGCTTTCAAAGAATGCACTTTATTTGCCATAGTGGCTTGGCTGACCTGAAATTCAGCCAGGTTTTTCATGTACTTCTAATTGCATTTGGTGGAAGACACAAAATAGAAATGAGCAGGCTGTCTGGAACTCTAAAGACCAAGTTAATACAAAAAAGTTATGTGCTTGTTTTACAGTCTTTTGGGCTTAAGGTATATGACAAGGATGAAGTCCCAGGCATATCCTTTATGGACTCCCAAAAGCTAGCCCAATACATGATTTTTGTACTGTGGGAAATTTTGCTGGAGTTTAAAGTATGGAAATTCAAATAAGGTAAACAGTTCTTTACAGGTACACCTGATCTTATTTTATTAAAGCAATTTATCATGTAACAAAATAAATTGACCTTGTAATTAATTTTTCTAGCATGTATCATTTCAAATGCCTCCCCCAATCATTTTACAAGGAAAACAGTTAGAAATAAAATAAAATCATTTAGTTGTAAGCATTTATTCAAAATTTGCACAATAATTTATTTAAAAACACATACATTTAATGTTGAAATATTAAAGTGTATAGGGGAAAAAATCCAACTCATAATATCAAGTGATAAACACCGTTAAAGAGTTGGGCATATCTTTTGTAGCTACACACACACACACACACATATACACACACACATCACATTTATGGGCATACACACACACATATGTAGTGATTAGCTAGTATTTATTAAGTAATATATATTATGTACAATATGAATTATTTTATATGTCATCTCATTCATTCCTTAAATAATTATAATGTAGAAGCTATTTTCAACTCCATTTGACAGAAGAGAAAATGGGCAGAGATAATTTGAATAGCTTGTTCAAATAATACAGGAATTACTTAAAGAACTCCCCCACTGTCTCTAGTATGTTTCTTTCTCACCATACATTTAAGTATGCTTTATATTAGCTGACACTAATATGAAGCATTCTGTTCCTATTTTTTCATAATTATTTTGTCTCATTTCTTACTTTATCTGGCTAAAACACCTGTGCATTTATGTTTTAAATATGTTCATATCTGTATTATTATTTTTTGTAATTGTCTATTATATCTTTTGTCAATATTTTTTTTTTACCATACTTTGCTATTTTCTCTTCACTATATACATGTTCTTTAAGAGTCAGTAGTTGGCTTGAGTTACTCTCACATTAACTCTCTGACATTTATCATTATGAGGAATATGTTTTTTCTTACTTCTATGATCTTGTTTTATGCAGTTTATTTTTCATTTTAAAAAGTTTTCCTAATATTTTTATTTTTCATTAGTGATATGGGACTTGCAGTTAGCAACAATTACAATGGTATTTTCAAAAACATAATTGAATAATTTTGGTCACAGTCTGTATTAAGAATAATTTATTTTTCTAGAAAATGTGTGACTGATCCATGATACTACTTTCATTATAAATTAATTATGGGTCATGAATGACTTGCAAATTATCTCTATTTCTATCTACCTATTTCTGTCTATCTATCTATCCATCCATCCATTCATTTATTGGTCTGTCTGTCTACCTACCTACCCACATGCCTGAAACCTATTTCTTTTTATAGCTATGGCCCTTTAGTTATCTTTCTCCATCCATACTGACAGCGATCATGCCTTGTGTTTTGGTCTACTGAGACTCTTTTATGTTTTGAACTGCAGGAAAAATAAGCTCAACATAAAATGAACTGTATTACAGCAGTCATGCTTTAAATAAAATGACTGCAAAATCTGTTATAAAAATATCTGAGAAACAGAATTCTACATATTAGGGAGATTATATGAAAAACTGCTTTTAGATAGAGAAAACAAGTTGTAATTATTAAGAAGTATCATGCATTAATTGGCACAATACAACTGCTTGGAGTATTTTGTTTGCAGAAGTGAGCACAGCTTTGCAGAGAAGCTAGCATCTGAAAATGGATTTTAAAAGATGAATCAGCTTTCTCTAGGGACATTGGTCTAATGGTCTGACCATGTTGAATATGCCAGGTGCTAACTTAATTTAGATAAATTTCTTACTAGCTAGGTCTATATTAATTCAGCTACTTATTTAATTATTAACAAAACTGATCACCAAAATGTCTGTCCGTCTATCTGTATATATGAATTTATTTTTTGAGTTGGAGTCTCATTCTGTCACCCAGGCTGGAGTGCCATGGCATGGTCTCAGCCACCACAGCCTTGACCTGCTCAGGTGATCCTTCCACCTGAGCTTTCCAAGTAGCTGGAATTACAGGTGTGTGCCACCATTCTGGACTAATTTTTTGGCTTATCGTAGAGACAGGTCTTGCCTCATTGGCCAGGTTGGTCTCCAACCCCCTGGACTCAGGCAATCCTCTTGCCTCTGCCTTCCAAAGTGGTGAGGGGGCACAAATTCCCATGCCCAGTTGATCATCAAAATTTAAATCAAATGAACGAATTGTTGTCCAAATTGATGCTTTACCTTCCCAAATATCCAATCTTTGCCAGTTAATTCCATGTTACACTTATAACGATTAAAGAAGCCCATTTATTTTGCATCATAAAAATCACAACAGGTTGACCTTTTCTTCATTACTTTGTCCTGATTAATTTTCTGTGAAGAGGCTTATGATTCCTTATGAGTTTGTTTATGTTTTACCAAACTCTGCCCACTGTGACTTCTCCTTCACTCTCTTACGTTTTCCAAGAGGAGCTTAAACCATCTGGTTTGAGAGGATGTACCATGTTACTTTCCCAGTGAGTGTTTCTTGCTAATAAACAGTCATCTAAAACACATTTTAAAAGCTTGTCTTTGGCATCACAAATGCACATATAAGTGAAACTTTGTTTTTTACACTAACATTTTACAAGTACCTGGCTTGTTGAAACATACCATTGGGAAAAACAATCTGTTTTGCTAATACTTTAAGCTCTTTAGAGGGTAACTTCTGTGCTTTATATGCATGGTTTACTTTATATCTTATCATAGAGGGAGCAAAGAGAAAATCTGTTCCTGTGTGTTGTTATAAATACAGTTATTGAAGAACTGACAACTGACCCAGTTTCTACTAACTTAACAAAAATCACAATACAAAAGTCATTTTAGAGCAAATTGGAGGTTTTCTTGTGTGTCAATGAATAATGTGGCTTAAATTGGAATAAAATTTCTTTAAATAAATGGGAATTATCTTTTCCTTTGAATTATTCCTTTGTTTTTTATTCTGTGGTTTTAATTACAGTAGTTAGGTTTTTTTAGGTTTAATTTCCTGATTATTTTTTTCTTAATAAAAATTCTAGAGAACCATGTTGGAATGGATAATTGCATTTGATTTCACCAGAAGGGGCACCATTAATTGTTTATCTATGCTGAAAAGTTTTACAATAAATGTTCATAAATACCACTTACATGTTCATTAAATGGAAGACTTTGTCCTAGCTAAGGAAGTTTTCAGTAACTGTGTTAATAAAAGAAAGAAGTAATAGGTAATAATGTTTTTATTTTATTCTTATTCCAAAGATTTCAAGGGCAGAATAAAAGACATGCACCTATAAGAAAATATAAGATCATATGTCCACAGAATGAGAAGAAATGCTAAAGGAAAACTCCTCCTATCTCCCTATCTCTCTGTATGCAGAGCAACAATGTTTCTGTACATCTGCTGTGCACAAGGTACAGTATTGCACAATCAGGATCCCTGACTGACTTCCCATACAGACTTGCTCTGTTGGATTTTGCTCCTGCCAAGAGCTTTATTTTGTTACATCCCATTTGAGTTTTATAAATATCTAGAGAATTGCCTGTTATCACTTATTTAAATTTAACTCCCTTTGAAGATATTAACATGAAATTCTAGGGTAAGTTATTTTTTCTTTTTGTTATGCACTTGCCTGGAGTTCTACTTCTCTGAGTCTTTTCAACAAATATCAGTAAATGAATTCCTGAGTACATACATGGTCCAGATACTAATCCTATGTCACTAACTATACAAGGCAAACTTAAAATAAGCATTTTACTTTGTTGGAAGTTTTGTCTTGGATGGATTTTGACAGTGATGAGGGGCTCAGCTAGAAAATTCTTGTTTGTGATCTCTTATGTAATTATAGTCTGTCATTGTATGAGGCTGCAGTCATCTTAAAGTGTAACTGGGCTATACCACAATGGCTCATGTATTGAGCATTCAAATGATGCTGCCTGGTAGATTAGAGGTCAGTCAGGAGTATGAGTGAAGTAGAGATGGTTACTTATGGGTTCCCAAGCACAACACCACGTCGTTGGACTTCTTGCATGCGAACTTAATTCTTCCAGCAAAAACATCCCCAGAGCCGTAGGAGAAAAATGTATGGTATTTTATAAGCTCTCTGTACAATTAAATAGCATAATTTCTGTCACTTTCAATTTAAAAAGTCAGAAGCCTGCCCAAAGTCAAGAAGATGGGACATAGGTTATACTTCCTAGTGGAGAAAATGTCAAAGTTCATTTTTATATTTCTTGCAATATATAGAATAGTACTTTGAATTCTTTACAGTCAATACTTTGACCAGTTATGAATATTAATTAGGGGTCTATTACTCAAAGAAAAGATGAAGCTATATCTTTTTTTTCTAGTTCTAGAAGTTTATAAGCAAATTTAGCCCATTCAAGATTATGCACACCATCAGGTAAATTTGCTTGATATATCTATATCTGTATCTGTAGCTTTACATTTATAATCTATATAATCTATATCGTGTTAAACTGATGGCAAACCATTCTGGAGCTGGCTTCATTCTCTATTACTGACTGTATGTAAAAGGTCTATCACTAACAGGGCTCATGGTATTAACATGTGGTTTTCACATGGCACTCATGTTTTTTTCTTTGGAGTACTTCTTCCTATATTGTGGATTAAGGATAATGTCCTTTTTTATGTCATGAACTCAATATCTTTAACATTGTTTTACATTGATGGAATTAGTAAGGTTGTAACTGTACTTTAACCTTCGTTAATTGTTTGACCATGATGTGGAAATAATAGCTCAATATATCCAAATGCAAAAACACCTATGATTTATGTCAGTTCTATCTTTTTTCTCTTTTTTGGAAGATAAATAACACTTTCTGTAAACTAAAATTAATAGTTAGGGTTATAAGGGACACCTAAATTCTTTCTTATTGACTCTGGTTCAAAATAAAATTAGAGAACAAAGATTCAAGATGGCCACCTAGAAACCTCCAATTGGCACCTCTTTCATGGAACAAACCAAGGAAGAGTGAACAAGAAGTTGGAGACTTCCAGCAGTCAGAGTAACTTTAAACGGAAGACTCAACCTTCAACCCACATAGGATAATTGGGACACATAGAGAGCAGTAAGGAGAGAGAACAGGAAACCCACTCCCCACCCAGGTCATGTCAGAAACATAGAGCAGCCTCTTAATGTGGGAATTGGTGAGTGCATGAAATTACGAACTGAACACTTGTTACTGCCATGGACTGGGAGGGCCCCTTGAGTCTCATGGGACTCCAGTCCCACATGGGAAATGTCCTGATTATGGCACAACTGTATGATGCTAGAGGTCTCAAGCCAGGTGAGAACCTTAAGCTAGCTGCCTGAACGTCAACAGCCTCTAGCAAGGGAAGAAAAGCCAGGATGAGCAATGTTGTTCTGATCACCCCCTCTCCCCAAGTGAACGCTTCTGTACAGCAGCTAGTTCTGCCATTCCTGTATTATTGCATCTGTCATGAGTCCCACTGAGTGTGTACAGCTGGGGAGCTGGAATCCAGATCAACCAATTTCAACCCAATGGGGAAAAAAAGTGATGTGGAAAGAAATTTTGAGTTCTGAGTGCAGATAACCTCAGAAAGGAGAAGGGGAGCTGGAAGTGGTTTGGAAGGAGTACTGCAGTTCTGTCAACTCCTCTGCTCCTGTGTGGACTCTTTTGCACAACAGAAATGGCTTAGCTATCCTTGCAACTTGGCTTCAGTAGCCAGAGGAGCGATTCCAGAGTAGGATAGCCAATTGTGCCCACAAGTAGATGGATATTGATTCAGTCTGACCTAGACCTCCTCAATCAGCTTTTCTTTTCTACCCCTTTAATGACCCAGAGACTGAGGAACTTTGGGAGTTCCCTTGACTCCACTCATCATCTACGTCATCTATACACTTTCTTGAAGAAACAAAAGCCAAGGAAAGAAGCCCACAATCACCTTCATGGATGGGTATCTTCTGCAAGTGTCACCTTCTGACTGGAGGTCAATTGGCACAGCCCATTACAACATCTGAGACAATACAGTCCTAGAGTAGGAGACAAGAACAAAGTCCATGATGCCATTCATCTTGTAGACTAGTCTATAGACCAAGACAGACACTAGACCAAGACATTAAAGAGCTTCTTCAATGTGTCCTCCAGAGACATCGGTAACCAATTTCCCCTGTGCCTTCACATCACTGTATACCTTGCAGACAGCCTCCAGCACAAGCCAAATGATGACAACCTCATAGGACAGCTAGACCCAGAAGAACAGCAGCACCCTCAATGGTTAGGCTTTCATGTAATAACACTCCCAGGGAAAGGGGGAGTATACCACAACAGGGGAGCACTCTGGGAGATTTTTAAAAATCCCACAAAGGACACTCTAACAGTAGCAAGCTTACCTAAATTAAAGAAAATAATAAAATAAAAAGACAAAAGTCTATACTCACAGATGAGGAAGAACTAGAAAAAAAAAAAAAAACACCAGCAATTCCTAAAGCCTTAATGAATTCGCACCCAGAAATGACCTCTCAGGTCACAAGCAATGGAACCCACCAAGATCAACGAGCCCTTTATGATAGACAAAAATTCAGACTATGGATGGCAAAGACAGTCAAGGAAAGCCAAGCAAAGATGGAATTATAGATCATCCAGACAACAAAAACAATGCAGATAATAAAACTGAACTGGCCAATATAAGAAAGATCCAATCTGAATTCCTCAAAATAAAGAATTATTCCCTGGATTTTCAAAGCATAATGTCAAGCCTGAGCAGCAGAATCAACCAGGTAGAGGAAAGAATCTCAGAACTTGAGGATAAAAGTATTAATCTAATCTAATTTGCTAAAAACAAGGAGAAAATGCTCAAGAAGAATAAGCAAAACTTATTAGAGCTTTGGGATTTTGAAAAGAGATTAAATCTACAGTTGATTGGCATCCCTGAGAAAGAAAAGGAAACTGAAAACACACTGGAACAAGTCTTCCAAGAGGTCATACAAGAAAATGTTCCCCAGCTTTCTAGAGAGAAAATTTCTCCTATCTCACTAGAGAGGCTGCCATAATTAGCAGAATTCTTGTGAGCTATTACTTAAAAAGACCATCCTCCAGATACATAAAAATCTGTCTCCACAAGGTGAGAGTGGAAAAAAATCCTGAAGGCAGTTAAAAAAGAAGGGACAGATCACTTATCATGAAAGACCCATCAGAATTACAGTAGAATTATCAGAAGAAACCCTACAATCCAGAAGGGACTGTAGTCCCATCATAATGCTTTTTAAAAATGCAATTCCAACCAAGAATTTCCTACCCCACTATGCTATCTTAATTAATGAAAGATAATTAAAATAGTTCCCAAACATCCAATCTCTAAGACATATGCCACTACCAGACAAGCCCTTCAGGAGATGCTTAAGAAAGTTCTAAACACAAAAATAAAATTATAATTCCACTCACTGCAAAAGCATAAGCAAGCACAGAGTTAAGAAATCATGAAGATCACTGAGGTAAAAAACAAAAATAAAACAAAACAACTACAAAAAAAAACAAAACCAAAAAACTCAGCTCTCCACGAATGAGACCCAATAGACATCTACACACTACTTCACCCAACAACCACAGAATATATGTTCTTCTCTTCAGGACATGGAACATACACCAAGATTGACCACATACTTGGGCATAAATCAAGCATGAACAAATTTAAAAAGATTGAGCTTGGGGAGGGGGGATCCAAGATAGTCACCATAGAGAAGTTGACCTGCACCTCTCACGCAGACCAGAGGACATGCCCAGCCGTTGGTAAACTCAGAAAGCTTAAGTAGATTTGGATGGAGAAAACACCCTGCATCCCAAAGAGTGAGTAAACAGAGGAAGCAAGGAGTAGAGAGTCCAGGTGACTGAGGCTGGTGTTAGGAAACGTAATACCTGCCAGGTGCCAGGCTCCTATAGAGTCCGCAGTCCTGCCTTGTATGTGAGAAGGAGTGAGTGTTCCTGACATAGCCAGGGTCAGTTTCACTCCTTCCAGCTGTGTGTAGGTCTTCAGTTCCACGTGGGAGGACATCTGGTTAGGTCACAGAGGTGTGCTGCTACAGCCTGAGTGGACCTGGAATCCCACCAGTGCTTGGATTGCATACTATCAGTTAAGTCCTAAAAGTGTATTCTCTGTTGGTGGTGCCTGGTAGCTATGATGGTTGTACTCACTCATTACCCTCTGCCGGTAGTTGACTATCTTGGATCCCCCCGCCCCAAGCTCAGTCTTTTTAAATTTGTTCATGCTTGATTTATGCCCAAGAATGTGGTCAATCTTGGTGTATGTTCCATGTCCTGAAGAGAAGAACATATATTCTGTGGTTGTTGGGTGAAGTATTGTGTAGATGTCTATTAGGTCAGCTTCTATATGGTGACTATCTTGGATCCCCCGCCCCAAGCTCAATCTTATGTGCCCACAGGACATGTCCCACAGTGACAGAAAATCTACTGCTTTTAAGTTTCGAGCATGGCTATTCACAGGGGAGGAGGAGTCATAAAAGGCAACTAGAGGCCCTGTTTTCTGGTGGGAGTGCTTCTGCACTGTGAATGGCACCAAAACTCCATAGTGCTGGGAGGGGGGCCCATACCCCTTCTGACCCTGCACAGAACTTGAAATGGGAGTTGGAGAGCAGTCTAGCAAGCCTCATCATAGAAAAACTCTGCCACAGAAACTCATTTTGAGTTCTGAGAACCGCCCAGCAAAAGTGGTGGAGGAGAAGTAAATGCTCCTCTCTCCCCCTGTGTAAATTATTTTCAATAGCAGAAAATGCCCTAAGGCAGCAAGATTGCATCTAACTACAGAACAACAAAACTAAAAAATAATAATAAAAATAGAAGAGAAGCTCCTCATAGATGAGGAAGAACAAGCAGAAAAATGCCAGCAGTCCCAAAAGTCTTAGGAGACATGAAGTATAAAAGCACCTCCTAGTCCCCAAACAATGAAATCCAGCCAGAACAACCTGTCCCTGATGACAGGTACAGAATACAGATGATGGATGGCTAAAATGGTTTGGGAAAACCATGAGAAGTTGGAAGCAAAGATCACCCAGGCAACAGAAGCAATGTGGAAAGTAAAAGTTGAGCCAATCAATATGAGAAAGGTCCAATCTGAAATCCTTGAAATGAAAGAATTCTTTCATGGAATTTCAAAGCATAGCAACAGACCTACAGAGAAGAATTGACCAGGCAGAGAAAAGAATGTCAGAACTTGAAGATCAAAATATTGCACTAACCAAGTCTGAAAAAAAAAAAAAATAAGAAAAAGCTCAAGAAGAATGAGCAAAGCCTATGAGAGATGTGGTATTATGTTAAACAAGCAAACAAAAACTATGATTGGTTAGCATTCCCAACATAGAAGGGGAAATGAGGTACTCTGGAACAAACTTTCCTTGAGATCATACAGGAACATTTTTCATATTTTGCTATAGAGATGACCATCTAATAACAAGAGATTCAGGGAATCCCAGCCCTGTGATATTGCATGAGAAGACTATTTCCAAGACACATAGTAATCCATTTCCTCAAGGTAAGCATAGAAGAAAAAATCCTAAAGGCAGCTAGAAAGAAGAATCAGACCACATACTGAGAAAGACCCATTAGAATTACAGCAGACTTCTTGACAGAAAAACTGCAAGCCAGAAAGGATTGAGGTCCCACCTTAAATGTTCTAAAAGAAAAGAAATTTCAACCAATAATTTCTTACCCTGCCAAGCTGAGCTTTATCAGTGATGGAAAGTTAAAATCTTTTCCAGGCATCTAAACCCCAAGAGAATATGCCACTTCCATCCAGAACACCCCTTCAGGAGACCCTTAAGAATGCGTTGAGCACAGAAACAAACAAACAAACAAACAAACAACAACAACAACAAAATGGTTCTACCATATCACAAAAGCAAAGGCAAGCACAGAGTTAACAGAGCATACAGATCATCCACAAAATAATTTTTAAAGTAAGAAAAAAAGAGAAAAAACAAAATAAGAGGAAAAAACAACCTCTTAAGAGCCTTCATATGTCAATAATTTGCATGAATGTGAATGAACTGAATGCACCACTAAAAAGGTACAAAGTAGAAAGCTGGAAAAAAAAAAAAAAACATGATCTAGCATTTTGCTGCCTCCAGGAAATCCATCTCACTGCAAAGAATACCCACAGACTCAATTTAAAGGGCTGGAAAATGATCTTACAGGCAAAAGGAAAACAAAAAAGTGCATGAGTAGCTATTTTTATATAAGATAAAACTGACTTCAAACCAATAAATGTTTTAAAATATACAGAAAAATATTACATATTAATAAAAGGCTCAATCCACCAGCAAGAAATGTTCATTTAAAACAGATATATGCACCCAACATAGAAGCACCAGGATTTATAAAACAATTGCTACATAACCTCAGAGAGGACATAGACACCCATACCATCATAGTCAGAGACTTTAATACCCTGCTGACAGCACTATAGAGATCACCAAGTTAAAAACAAAAACAGACAAACAAACATAAAACAAGGAGATCCAGAAGCTTAACCCTCAACCAGTTGAACCTAATAAATATCTACAGAACACTCCACTCAACAACCACAGAGTACAAATTCTACTTATCAGCACATGGAACATACTCTAAGATTGATCACATACTTGGGCATAAATCAAGCTTTAACAAATTTCAGAAGGTTGAAATGATACCAAAAATCTTCTCAGATCACAGTGAAATAAAAATAAATATCACCAACAAGAAACACTCCCCCCCCGACAACCATCAAAAAAACCATACAAAGACATGGAGATCAAACAACATGCTACTGAATTTGCCAACTCCAAGTCTGACAAAGGCTTAATACCCTGGATCTACAAGGAACTCAAACGTGCTGAAAAGAAAAAAACAAACAACCCCATTATAAAATGGGCAAAAGATATGAACAGACACTTCACAAAGGAAGACATTCGAGCAGCCAACAAACACATGAAGAAATGCTCGACCTCACTAATCATCAGGGAGATGCAAATCAAAACCACACTGAGATACCACCTAACTCCAGTCAGAATGGCAATTATCAACAACTCAAAAAATAACAACTG
>NW_007258209.1:30664-36867 GCF_000164805.1 Carlito syrichta | reverse complement strand
CACTGTTGGTGGGAGTGTAAACTAGTGCAACCTCTGTGGAAGCAGTGTGGCGATTCCTAAAAGTTCTAAAAATTGACCTTCCATATGACCCCACAATCCCCCTACTGGGAATATACTCTGAAGACCTCAAATCACTCTATAAAAAAGATACCTGCACACGTATGTTTATCACAGCGTTGTTCACAATAGCAAGAAACTGGAAACAACCATGCTGCCCATCAAAAGAGGACTGGATTAAAAAATGTGGTACATATACACGATGGAATACTATGCAGCCATAAAAAAGAACAAAATCATGAATTTCGCAGCAACCAGGATGAAACTAGAATCTATAATACTGAGTGACCTCTCACAGAAACAAAGATCCGAGTGTCACATGTTCTCACTCATATAATGGACCTTGAACATCCAATGTAATACTATAAGAAAATGACTGACGGTACTGGGAAACTATGGGGGGGGGATGGAATTAATAGTCACAAATATCTGTCTGGGGATGGGGAAACACCTCTTATCAACAGGATGCCTGAATGAAACGTAATTGTACACCTAACAACTCTACCCCACAAAATCATAATAAAAAATATTGATTAAAAAAAAAAAGAAAGAAAATAAAGGACACTAAGGAACAACAGAATGGTAGATACCAAAAAAAAAAAAAAAACACAAACAAGCAAACAAACAAAACATGCTACTGAATGAATTTTGGGTCAACACATAAATTAAGAGAGATAAAAATTGCCTGGAAGCAAATGAAAATGAAGAAACAATGTATAGTATCTCAAGGATATTCTGACATCATTGTTGTGAGGAAACTTCACAGCATTACACACATATATCAAAAAAATAGAATAATAGCAAGTAAATAGCCTAATGTCACACTTAGGGGAACTGGAAAGGCAAGAAAAGTTAAATCCCAATTTCAGTAGAAAAATCCATATTACTAAAATAAAGTAGCATTGCAAAAAATAAAATACATATTTTTTTCTATATCATAGAAAGGATCAACAAGACAAAATCCTGACTCTTTTAAAAGATAAATATACTAGAAATATACCTTATAAGACTAACTAAAAAAGAAAACAAGGAAGTTCAAGTGAAAACAATTTAAATGTAAACAAATGAAAAAAGTGATGTTACAACTGACCCCCCCAAATTCTAAAGATTATCAGAAATTACTATAAATACTTGTATGCAAATAAACCAGAAAATCTAAAGGAAGTGCAGAATTTCTGGCAACATTCAACCTCCCAATGTTGAACAGGAAGAAATTGAAGCCTTAAACAGACCAGTAACAATCCTAGAAATTGATTCGGTTATAAGCAACTTTCCTGCTAAGAAAAGCCCTGAACCAGATGGTTTCTCAGATAAATTCTGCAAGACATACAAGGAAGGGCTGATACCAGCATTATTGAAAGTATTCCAGGCAATTGAGGAGGAAGGAATTCTCCCTAGCTCATTTTATAAAGCTAATATCATCCTGATACTGAAAACTGGCAAACACCCAACAAGAAAAAAAAATTGCAGATCAATTTTTCTGATGAACGTAGATACAAAAATCCTCAACAACATTCTAACCAAGTGTATCCACCAACATATTTCAAGGATCATCCACCACAAACAGACAGACTTTATTCCTAAAATGCTGGGCTGTTTCAACATTCACAAGACCATAGATGCAATTCAGCACATTAACAGGTATAAAACCAAGAACCACAAGCTTATTTCACTAGATGCCCAAAAAAGGGAGAAAATCCATCATCTCATTTTATAAAAACTCTCAAATACCTAAGTATCAAAGAAACATTTTTTAAAACAATAAGAGCCAGGCTGGACTTGGCAACTCAGCCTGTAATTCCAGCACTTTGGGAGGTCAAGGTCAGTGGATTACCTGAGCCCACTGTGTTCAAGACCAACCTAGGCAACTTGACGAGACCTCATCACTACAATAAATTAAAAATTAGCCGGGCATGGTAGTGTGCACCTATAGTTCTGGCTACTTGGAAGACTGAGGGGGAAGGATCACCAGAGCCCAGCAAGTTGATGCTGGGGTGGGCTTGACTGTGCCACTGCACTCCAGCCTGGGTGAGAGAGTGAGACTCCAATTAAAAAAAAAAAAAAGGAGTTATCTCTAACAAGCCTGCAACCAACATCATGCTTAATGGGTGAAAGCTGGAAGCATTCTCCTTAAGTAATGGAACAAGACAAGGATGCCCACTCCCACCTTTCCTATTCAACATAGCACTGGAAATCCTAGCCAGAAAATAAAACAGAAGAAGGAAAGCAGGGACATCACAATAGGAAAAGGGAAAGTTATCTCTCTTTGCAGACGATGTGATTCTATACCTGGAAAACTCCAGAAATTTTGTCAAAAACCTCCTCACATTGATAAACGACTTTGGTACAGTCTTTTTTTTTTTTTTTAATAATCAGTATTTTTATTATAGTTTTGTGGGGTACAGTTAAGGGTTAGGTGTACAATTACGTTTCATTCAGACACCCTGTTGATAAGAGGTGTTTTCCCAGCCCCAGACAGATATTTGCTACTGTTAATCCCATCTCCCTCCCCCCCATAGTTTCCTAGTACCGTCAGTCATTTTCTTATAGTATTGCATTGGATGTTCAAGGTCCATTATATGAGTGAGAACATGTGATATTCGGATCTTTGTTTCTGTGTGAGGTCACTCAGTATTATAGACTCTAGTTCCATCCAGGTTGCTGCGAAATTCATGATTTTGTTCTTTTTTATGGCTGCGTAGTATTCCATCGTGTATATGTACCACATTTTTTTAATCCAGTCCTCTTTTGATGGGCAGCATGGTTGTTTCCAGGTTCTTGCTATTGGAGTCATTGGTCTATATACCTGTTCCTGTATCAATACCAAGCTGTTTTGATGATTGTAGCTTTATAGTAAAGTTTGAAGTCTGGTACAGTCTTTAGACACAAAATCAACATGCAAAAGACAATGGATGATTGTTTGTATATAACAATCGAGCAGGCTGAGAACTAAATAAAAATCACAATTACACTCACGATAGACACACACACACACACACACACACACACACACACACACATACACACAAATGAAACACCTTGGCATCCACGAGTCAAAGAATTGAAAGACCGTTACAGCGAGAACTACAAAACACTGATCAAAGAAATCAAAGATGATACAAGCAAATGGAAAATCATCCATTCCATGCTCCTGGATTGGAAGAATCAATATAATCAACATGTCCATCCTACCCGAGGCAATCTACAAATTCAATGGCATTCTATCAAATTGCCAACATCATTTTTCACAGACCTAGAAAAGACAATACAGAATTTTATTTGGGGCCAAAAAAGAGAATGAATATCCAAAGCAATCCTCAGCAAAAAGAACACAGCTGGAGGTAGCATACTTCCAGACTTTAAACTTTATGACAAAACTACTATTACCAAGATGGCATGGTATTTGGCACAGGAATAGGCACACAGACCAATAGAATAGGACAGAGAATCCAGAAATAAAAACACAGTCCTCTAACCAACTCATCTTCAACAAAGCCATCACTAACAAACACTGGAAAGAGGAAACCATACTTAGCAAATGGTTCTGGGAAAACTGGCTAGCTATACGCAGAACAATGAAACTGAACCATTAACTATCACCATATGCAAAACTTAAAATTAAATTGAGAACTTAAATGCAAAACCTCAAACTGAAAATCTTAGAAGAAAATGTAGGGAACACCCTCTGGATATTGGTGTAGGCAATGAATTCATGGCCAAGTCCCCATAAATAAGTGCAATAAAAGCTAAGGTAGACAGGTAGGACACTATCAAAATGCAAAGCTTTTGCACAGAAAAAAAAAATCAAGAAAGTAAAGAAAAAGCCCAGGGAGAGGGAAAAATATATATATTTGCAAACTATGCAACCAACAAAGACCTATCATCCAGGATCTAGAAGAAACTCAAACTAATTGACAGTAAATTTGAAAATAAATAAGTAAATAAACAATCCCATTAAAAAGTGGGCAAAGGACATGAACAGATACTTCTCAAAGAATGACATACAAGCAGTCAATAAACATGAAAAAATGCTCAGCTTCATTCTTCATCAGAGAAATGCAAATCAATATTACAACGAGATATACATAACTCTGGTAAGAATGTCTAATATTAATAAGTCAAAAAACAACAGGTGCTGGCATAGCGGCAGAGAAAAGAGGCCCCTCCTACACTGTTGGTGGGAATGTATGTTAGCTCAACCTCTATAAAACAAAGTGTATGGTGATTTCTCAAAGAACTAAAAATTGATCCTTCATATGATCCAGCAGTCCCTCTCCTGGGAATGTACTCAGAGGACATAAATCACTCTACCAAAAAGACACCTGTATACCCATGTTTATTACAGCACTATTTACGATAGCAAAAACATGGAGCTAACTGAGATACCCATTTAAAGTGAACTCGATAAAAAAATATACATATACGCAATGAATATTATACATAAATAAGGAATAAAATCCTGGCCTTCGCATTAACCTGGATACATTCAGAGACCGTCATACTAAGTGTTACAGAAGCAAAGAATTGAATACCTCATTTTCTTACTCATAAGTAGGCCCTGAACACTGGTCACGCTAACACAAATTTAAGATTGGCAGACACTGGACATTTCTGGGAAAGGGGAGGGGATTGGGGAACACGTGCCAACACACGGGGCTCCTGGTTTACTATCAGGGGAGAGAAGACCAATCAGACCTGAACTTTATCTTCATGCAATCTACTTATTTAGTAAATCCCCACTTTTACCCCACAACTCTAAAACACAGAAATACATGGAAATTAGACAGCATGCTTTGGAATGACATGGATTAACACGGAACTAAAGGCAGAAATTAAAATATGTCTGGCTACAAATGAAAACAAAGAAAAAACATTTTATTAAATCCTTCATCCTTTCTTTATAGAAGCCCTTGAACACCTAAGCATCAAAGGAAATTCCTAAAAATAATAAGTATCATCTATGAAAAACCTGAAGCCAACATCATACATACGGACAGAAGTCAAACACATTACTCCTATGAGCTGGAACAAGACATGAGTGCCCACTCTTATGCCTCCTATTCATAAAGTACTAGAAGTCCTAGCCAGAGAAATCAGGCAAGAGATAGAAATTAGGGATATCCAAACAGGAAAAGGGGCAGTCAAACTATCCATCTCTGCAGATGATATGATTATCTAGAAATCCCTAGAGAGTCTGTAAAAAATATCTCCTTGCACTGATAAATGACTTCAGTCAAGTCTCAAGATCCAAAACCAATGTGCAAAAAAACCGTTGCATTTCCATACACCAAGATCAAGCAGGCTGGGAACCAAATAAAAACGCATCCTCGTTCACAATAACCACCCACACACAAGAATAAAATACCTCAGCATCCATTTAACCAAAAAGGTAAAAGACTATAAAACCCTGCTCAAAGAAATCAAGAATGACACAGACAAATTGAATAATATCCCATGTTCATGAACTGAAAGAATCAAAATTGTCAAGATGTCCTTCCTACCCAAAGCAATCTACAGATTCAATGAAATACCCACTGAATTACCAACATCTTTTTTCACAGAAAAGATAATACAGTAATTCATATGGAAGCAAAAGAGTTAAAGCAATCCTCAAGGAAAGGATCAAAACTGGAAGCATCACACTTACACACTTCAAACTTTACTAAAAGACTATGGTAAGCAAGACTTCATGGTACCGGTACAGGAATAGATACATAGACCAATGGAACAGAACAGATAATATGGAAGTAAAACTACAGTCCTTCAACCAACACATCTTTGACTAAGTCAACAAAAGCAAACATTGGGGTAAAGGAAAACCCATTTAGCTAATGGTCCTGGAAAAACTGGCTAACCACATGCAGAATAAAGAAACTAGACACCTACCTATCACCATATACAAAAACTAACTGAAAATAGACCAGGGCTTCTTCGAAATCTCAAACTATAGGAATCTTACAAGAAAACTTAGGGAACATCCTCCTGGATAGTGACAGAACTTTATCAAACTAAATAGGTTTTGCACAGCAAAACAAGTCATTAAGAGTAAAGAGATAGCCGGACTCGGTGGCTCAGCCTGTAATCCTGTGTCTTTGGGAGGCTGAGGTGAGTGAATTGCCTGAGCCCGCGGGTTCGAGACCCGCCTG
>NW_007258209.1:0-30644 GCF_000164805.1 Carlito syrichta | reverse complement strand
GCGGCCACTGCACTCCAGTCTGGGCGACAGAGTGAGACTCCAACTCAAAAAAAAAAGAGTAAAGAGATAACCCACAGAATGGGGAAAAAATACTTTCAAGCTATTCATCTGACAAAGGCCTAACAGGGAACTCAAGCAAATTGACAGGAAAATAAGCAATCCCATTAAAAAGTAAGCAAAAGACATCCAAAACATATAAAAAACGCTCAGCAGCACTCATCATCAGAGAAAAGCAAACAAAAACTACAATGAGATACCACCTAACACCAGTCAAGATGGTTATTATTAAAAAGTCAGAAAACAACAGGTGCTGGCAAAGCTGTAGAGAAAAGGGAATGCTTCCACATGGTTGGTGGGAATATAAGTTAGTTTACCGTTTGTGGAAAGCAGTTGGGTGTTTTCTCAAAAACTAAAAACTGAGCTACCATACAATCCAGCAAACCCACATCTGGGCATACACTTGAGGAAAATAAGTTGTTCTACTAAAAATAGACATGCACACGTATGTTCACTGCAGCTCCATTCACAAGAGCAAAAACATGGAACTGACCTAAATGCCTATCAAGAGTTGACCGGATAAAGAGAAGGTGGTACATAGACATAATTAAATGCTAGATAGCCCCAAAGAAGAACAAAATCATGTTCTCTGTGGCGACACTGATGCAGCTGGAGACTATCATTCTAAGGGCACTATCACAAAATCAAAAAACTGAATACCACATGTTCTGACTCATAAGCAGGCCCTGAACACTGGACCCACAAATAGGTAAGTGGGAGCAACAGATGCTGGACATTGATAAAGAAGGGAATGAAAGAAGAGGGATAAGGGGCACACGACCACATGCTAGGTTCTAGGTCCACTGCCAGAGAGAGAGAGGGTTCACTAAAAGCCCAAACCATATTGACACAAAATTTACTTATGAGGAGGACCCCCCAAAACAACATTTGTTTATAAGAAATATGCATTTATTCTTATGTGTTTAAACTTCAGTCATCTTCAAAGTACTGTTCGTTTGATGCAATACACATATCAAGACCCTTATTCCACTGCACAAAACGGTTTGAGAACTGGTCAGTTTTGACGCTTTTTAGTGCTTCTGCCCTTTTTTGCTTCACCTCTTCCACACTGGCAAAACATTTCTCTTTGAGGACCTTTTCATCAGGGAAACAAACAAACAAGTCACTCGGGGTGAGATCCAGTGTTTAGGGAGGGTGGGGCATGGGGGTCATATCATTTTTGGTCAAAAATTGCTGAACAGTCAGTACAGTGCGGGCAAGTGTGCTCATAAATCACCCATCCTTAAACGAGCAAACTTGTTGAAAGAGTTCCTCTCCTCCCCAAAATTTACTGAAGCTAAACGCAGCCTCTTACAACAACACTAGCAGGGACACTGATGCTGATGGGTTCCTAAAAGATTTACCTAGCAGAGGAAGCCTGTACTACAAATGACTTGCATGTCAAATGATAATTCTGTTTTTAGGGGACCAAAAAATACTCACATGCACCCCACAACTCTAAAGGAAAAACAAAAACAACTGAAATGTACTATCGCATACGGCTGGGAAAGGTTGGTGTGAAATAGACATCAGGCACTAAAATATTCGTGAATTTAAATGAATAACTATGGTGTTATTGGAACTCTTTTATCTCCTGACTATTCCTCTCTTTGTGGGTTGTTGACAATCTTTGCAAGGCAGGAGTCACAAAGAAAGCTTCCCTTTCCTAAGCATTTACTATTCAAAGATTTTGGAGAAATTCATGAACATCAAATTGGCAGTAAAGGTCACTAGATTGCTTTAATTTTGAAGACAAATAAAAGGTTTTTGGAGGATGCTGGTACATTGCTGGTAGAAATATAAATTGGCCCGACCACTTTTTAAAACTGTTTGACAGTACTGACTAAAGCTAAATATACATATTGTCTAAGGCTCAGCAATTCTACTCCTAGATATATTCCCCTAAAAATGTATTGCTGATGGTTACAGAAAGACATGTACCGGAATAGTCTTAGCGGCATTATACATAATAGTCCCCAAACAGAAACAACCTACTCATCTGTCAGTAATAAAAAAGTGGTATAATAAGATTATAATAAGATTGTGGTATTGCTATACAATGGAATATACGCAATTTTGAAAAAGAGGAAAAAGCTAGCTAATGGTCCCCTCAGCAGCAGCATGAACAAATCCCATTGACAGAACATTGAGTGAAATACACCAGATACCAACAAGTATATATTATCTGATTATTTACATACCATCCCAAAACAGGCAAAACTAACCAGTAATAACAGAGGTCAGAATATTAGTAATCCTTGGAGGCTATTGAATGGCAGTGGTAAAAGCGATCTGTTGGGGTGTGAGAAACGTTCAAGAGTAAAGGGAGTGGTAGTTATATGGTATGCACCTATGTAAGAATTCACTGTAGTTTTCTGTAAGATGATTGCACTGTATTGAATATACAATATACTTCACTAGAAGCTCAAACATCTCAACAACAATGAGAATAACCTCAGTAGAAAGTGGGCATTAGTACATGGAAAGACATTTTTCACAAGTGGCCAATGAGCATATGAAAAAATGTTCAACATCACTAAGCATCAGAGAAATTCAACTTAAAACTACAATGAGATACCATCTCATACTCAACAGAAAAAAAGAAAAAAGAAAAGTGCTTGGAGTAATAATACCTATACTTGCTATGGTATTGTCTTCTGGCCATATACATGGTTCTCAAGTATTTTGTCCAATGAAAAAAAATTTTCCTAAGAAATGGTATTTAGTGTATCTTGTGTATAAAATATGTTTAATAACTAAAAAACTAAAGTAATAAATGTCAAAAGCAACATATGTCAAAACTAATTATTTATAATTACTTATTTTAAATTAAATTGACAAATGAACATGATTTCTTCATTATGAAAATCACTTCTTTCTCCATCAAATACTATGAGAAAATATGCAGAAAACCCCTACCTTTCCCTGCCACAGTCTATAACACAAGGCAAGTCCTCTAAACTTTGTCTTTTTTTTTCTAAAAACAGCTCTCTAATTAGTTCATTCCAAGCATTTTCACAAGAAGTAATACTTATATTACTTTGCTTCCTATGAGCTTCCTTTAAACAATGTGCAAATTCTCTATTTCTGATCATCGTTTTCCATGCTGTGTGTTTAAATTCTTATTTTTAAAAAGGATATTGGTGTCCCTTTACCTTCTTCCTTTGCATTAAAGCCAAACCCTTTATTTATTTACATTTTAGTGACTGATTGTGTTGATGACAGTGCTATGTTCAGGAGGGAGCAGGGTACTAGAATTAATTTTTATCTTGGAGTCCAGATCATGATCTTGGGCCATCCAAAAGGAAATGATCTTGCATGTTAGTTTCTTGCTGTTGCTAGAACAAATTGCCACAAACTTAGTGGCTTAAAGCAAGACCATCTCTTTTACTAATTCTAGAGGTCAGATGTCCTCCAAATATATAAATCTGTATGAAATATAAAATTCTCAATAAATTTTCTGCCCTTTTACGGGTGGGAGATGGGTCATATAATTTAGAATTTTAGAGGAACTAAAATGTATGCAGATTGTTTAGACTGTAAGAAATTTTACTCTCTAGAGCTAACCATAGGCTATTAAATTAATTTTTAATCTTTTCACTCATGAACATTCAGACAACACTGAATTTGATCCAGTTTAATAAAAACTTGATTGGCATACTTTTGAGGAAAAAAATATATTGGGATGGGATATCATTTGAGCATGATATTTTCCTCTACTTAATCTTGTTTAATTGACTTGTCTTCTTTTCAGAATTGTAAGCTGTGGTATACCATGAAATACTTAACAATATTTAAAAATTATAAATTTTTCACTCACCTTATGGCTATTGTCATAGAGATGAATATTTTAAAGCAAAATCACAAAACAGAATAGTGAAATTTCACAAGTCATATTTGTTCTCTGAAAGTGGAAAATAAAGGTTATTCCACAGCCACAAAAATATTATTCTATGGCTCATTTAGGGTAACTAAGTCCATCTCCTGTTGGGAAACAAAAACGTGAGCTCCATTTTGAGAAGGCTTCCTGACTGATGCTTTCCTTCATGGGCCAGGGATTCCATTGGAGTTTTTGTAAAATCCATATGAGAAGAATAAAATGCATTTCCAAATGGTGAAAAGGATCATGAGTAGAAGTGAGAACTAGTGTGCATGCCTATAAATCTGCTTTGAGTGCTTCAACAGCTGATGTTTAACTTTTATTCCTCAGCTTGTTTGAATCAAGAAGTTTTACATTTCTTTCACTGACTCTAAGTGCTCTCAAAAAAGATTTTGTTCCCCTTTATTTTTGTCCTACAGTGCTGGTGTGCTGCCACAGAATATTCCTCCAGCATCAAAGTCACTTTTTTGCAGAGTGCTAAGTAATTCATGCACGGTATAGACATACGGTGCATACACAATCGTGCACATATAGCACAAGTCTTTAGAAGAAAGGAAAAGGAAAAATTATGATTTATTTTATACATCCTTTTGTCATTCTTTCCCAATTTTGAGGGTTTGGGCTTATGTGCCAGGTTCAATTTAGTTAGATATATTTTTCTAACCCTAATGTAGGTTCACATTTATTTTCTCTCTACAGCCTACTGCAAAGTCAACTACAGTGAAGATGAAATTATCTTGTCAGAAATTGTAACATTAAATTACTCTAGGGAAGCATGCAGGTGCAAAATATGTTGTTTTTCAATGCAAATTTTGGAATTCTAATCCAAACAGCCTCACTGCATATCTACTACGCAGACTAAAAATAAAACTGATGTATTTAAGATTTTGTGTGTGTATTTAAATTCAACTCAGTTAAAGGCATGCTTCTAACTAAGAATAGAAATGTCTAACATTTTTAACATCATAGAGCTTGATTTACATGCTCACCATTCCAAAGAGCACACTTAATGTTAGCAAAAATATGTACTTTCAAGAATCAGAATACGAGTCAATCAATTATGTTTAACAAGAAAAAATCTGACAAATGTTGCCATAAGAATAACTATACAATGGGCAGTAGGTTATTTTGGAACACCAAGATATCTTCTTTAGAGTTTCTTCTTAAGATGAGAAAAATTTCTTGCACTTGCAAAATCTTTGAAAAAGATACCCACATATGTGTATACACATTTTATTAAAAATGTTGGTATATCTTGTTGAGAACATTATATACCTCCCCTTATCTATGGCATAAGAATAGTCAATATGAATCATATGAAACCTACTCTTAGAAACTCAAGATTTAGAAAAATAACCTAGCATTATGTCTGTCTAGGAATAACTCCACATTGTAAAACAATATTGACATTTGGTAGAGTTGGTAGGTATTTAATCCTGGCGCATACTGCAATGTCACTTGCTATGGGCAGAGTTTTTAGCTTAAAGTTAAATGGGAAAACTTGAGATGTGGAATTTTTGGTCATAATGTTGTCATACTTTTTCTACAGGCAGTAAAAGTAAACTAACAGATAAGAAGCTGATTCCTTGTAACTCAAAAGAGAGACTAGTGAGAGGAAAGAAGGATTTAAGGAAATGAATGTCATGGAAGCAAATACTTAAATGAGGTATGTGTGTGTATGTATATTTGACTTTGAAAAAGGAATAAAGTATTTAATTGCAAGAGAAAGGAAAACGAATATTGCACTGAGTTCTCTCCGAAACTCCCAGGGCATGAAGGTTGATCAGAAAAAACAAAAAACAAACAAAAACAAGCACTAAAAGCTATTTATGACTAGATAAAAAATAATTTTCCACAAAAATAAAATTAATATATTTCATTATATCACAATTAAAATAGATTTTGTTCACTAAAAGAAGTTTATAGAAAGTGAAGGATGGGGATTAAGAGTGAGAATAAATGTGTGGAGTAATGATGACAGTGGGGAGTGATAAGGAAGGGATCACGCCGCTGATTTGTGCTGCGTGGTTCTATTTTCATGGGCCTAGCTTTTGTTTAGATTTTAGGCTGCATGCACTTCCTGCATTAAAAAGTAATAAAGAAAAACAAATTAAAACAAACGGTTTATCTTCCAGTAATGAGAGTGTGACATCACAAAATAATTGTTCCTCTGTCCCACCCCACCTCCTCAATGAAGTAAGAAAAAAAGAAAATAAAAGAAATTGAACCAGTAGGGTTAAATGATGATGCTATCAATGCTAATGAGAAAGTAAACAGAATAATAAAGACTGGAAAATTACTCAGAAGGTAGCCCAAAGAAATAAAGATATAAACTATATTAAAGACAGTTAAGCGAAATGGGAACAAGAATGAGAAGCTCTGCCATATTTAATGGAAGTCAGAAAGATTAAGTGGGAGGAGGCCATATTTAAAGAGAGAAAAAAGAACAATATTTTTCAAACTAGTGAGATGCATAATCATCACATTGAGGAAATGCACCAAATATCTAAGCTGGATAAATAAATTGAATCCTCAGAGAGAAGGTGCAGAACATCAAAAACAAAGAATAAAATCTTTTTCTTTTTCTTTTAAAGGTGTGAGGTACAATTCAGGGTTAGGTATACAAATGTTCATTATGCAGGTAGAACAAAATCTTACAAGCAACAAGAAAAAAAAAATGACCTTCAAAAGTTAAACAAACAAAAGCAGCCATAAAAAAGAGTAAGCATGCTTCTCACCAGTAAGCAAATAAATAGATGCCAGAGAAATATTACCAAAGCATTGAGAAAACAAAAAACAAAAAACAAAAAACACACCTCATTATTGAAAATATTTTGTCTTCTATTTATACATTTCTCATTTATTCAGTATGATGAATTAAAGGTAATATTTAGGTAAACAATGACTCAGAAACTTATCTTTCAGTTAGAAAAACAACTGTTGATAAAAGAACTGTGCAATGTATATTTTTACAGGAAGTAATTTGTTCACAGAGAAAAACCAAAACCTATAAGAAACAATAGCAAGCAAATAAATTAAAACACAAAATTTACTACATCCTACCAGAAAACTGTCCATGACACCAGAAAGAAAGGGGAAAACACACACACACACACACACACACACACACACACTGTCATTTGGAAGTTTTATGACTATCCTTTAGAAAAATTTAGTATGATCCACAATAATTTAAACTAGTAAAATAAATTTCTTACTACTTGTTCCATAAAAAAGTCTATTCGCAACAACAAATTATAATATTAAAAAAATTTCATTGTTGTTTTAACAAAGTCTTTAAGGTGCTTAGAAATAAAATTTTAAAATATGTGAAGATTTGAAGAAAGTTTTAAGCCTTATAAAAATATAGAATTGAGGTTAAAAAAAACATAAACCAAAGAACAAATTTGGTTTTTGTTTATTTTATTTTATTTTTTTGAGTAGGAGTCTCACTCTGCTGCCGAAGCTAGAGTGCAGTTGCATACTCAAGGTCACCACAGCCTTGACCTGCTGGACTCAGGCAATCCTTCCACCTCAGCCTTCCAGGTAACTGGAACTACAGGTGCATGCCACCATGCCCAGCTAATTTTTTTATTTATCGTAGAGATGAGGTCTTGCCAAGTTGCGCAGGCTGGTCTCAAACCCCTGAGCTCAGGCAATACTCTTGCTGCTGCCTCCCAAAGTGTTGGGATTACAGGTGTGAGCCACTACATCTAGCAAAGAACATATTTATTGATGAGAACAATAAATGTGGTAAAAATGGTGATTCCTGTAGAACAATTTATGAATTTAATCTAATTTCCAGGGAAAAAAGTAAAACTTTATTTTATATACTAGAAGATATTAAAATTGATATTTAACTCTAATGAGTCATTTTTAAGTGGAATTTGGAAACATAAAAATTTACGAATATTCCTCACTATCAAATGTTGCTGTTATGCAATCATACCTATATTTGTTATTATAAAATGATAGAAAAATAGACCAGTGAAACATGAAACATAATAGCAAGTCAATTAATTAAAAAATGCTAGGTTAATTGGATAACCTTAAGTGAAAAATAGTAAATTTGATCTGGAGATATCTATATACAAAGTAAACCACTGATTAATTAAATCCTAAATGTAAAGTAGAAAATAGTAAAACTTTTAGATCAAATATGTGATATGTAATGAGAAAGATAACAATTGCATGAACATTAAATATATAAACAACCATGAAGAAATAGGTGTATTTGGATACAATTTATACTGAAGGTTGTGTTGTTCTATGAAGTTCACCATAAATAAAAGTTATGAGAAAAAAAGATCTCAGTTGTTTAAAAATAATTAATTTGCTAGCAGATAATTAGAACTAAGAATATGTGAGAGGGGACCCCCAAAACCCAGAATTTATTTATTAAAAAGTGTGTTTATTTCTACATTATTTATTTCTACATGTATAAACGTCAGTTACCTCAAAGTACTTTCCATTTGATGCAATATAGTTATTGAGATGCTTTTTTCACTGCTCAAAACATTTTTGAACTTGTCAATTTTGATGTCTTTCAGTGCTTCTGCCATCTTTTGTTTTACCTCTTCCACATCAGCAAAATGTTTCCTTTTGAGGACTTTTTCATGTGAAGTTAAATCAGGTAAACAGGATGGAAGTAGCATGGGGGTTATAACATTTTTAGTAAAAAACTGCTGAACACTCTTCACAGTGTGGGCAGGTGTGCATGTAAATCAACCATCATGAAATAGGCAAACATACTGAAAGAATCTCAAAAAGAAATTTACTGATTGCAAACACAGTCTCATGCTGATGGGCTCCTAGAACACTTACCTAGCAGAGTGAGCCTGTACTACAAGGAGCCTACCTTTAAAAAAGATAATTAAATTGTATACTATAAATTTTATTATTTCTTTTATATTATAATGATTATATATTCTATATTATTATATATTTTCAGACATCTCTGATATATTTTTGCACATATGCACATACTTCCTACAAAGCAACAATGAAGAAAAATGAGGAAAATAAAAACAAATAATTCAGCAATCACAAAAATCAGATTTTCAATAAACAGGATATACTCAATAATATAAGCAACTAATGAATGAAAAAGAAACACTTTATATAAATGATATGCAGCATAAGTTCTGACAACAGTAAGTGTTTATGGAGATAATGGAAACTGAGAACTCTCATACATATATTTGAGAATGTAAATAGATACAGCTACTTTGGTGAAGGTGTGGCATCTCAAGGAGGTTGAAAATGCACATGCTATATCATCCAGGGATTTCCCTCTAAATATTACTGTATAGAAACATTCACATTTGTTAATGATTACACATATCTAAGACTTCACTGCAGTATCAACACAGCATTTTGTGAATGCATTGTAAACAGTTCAGATATTTATTAAAATGGGGTAATATGTGTAATCTATCACACAACCTATCCAGGTCAAAATAAGAAGAAAATGAGGCCCTAAATAGACCAATAGCAACTCAGGAAGTTGACTGTGTCATTAAAAAAAACTACCTACAAATAAAAAGCCCTGGACCAGATGACTTTCCAGCAGAATTCTAAAAACATACAAGGAGGAGTTGATACCAATCCTATTGAAAGTATTCCAGGAAATGGAGAAAAATGGAACTCTTCCCAAATCATTTATGAAGGTAGCATCACACTGATACCTAAACTGGGTAAAGATCCAACAAAGAAAGAGGACTACAGGCCAGTATCTTTGATGAACATAGATGCTAAAATTCTCAACAAGAGTCTAGCAAACCGGATCCAACAACATATCTCAATATCATCCATTATGACCATGTAGGCTTCATCCCCGGGATGCAAGTCTGGTTCAATATCTGCAAGACCATAAAAGTAATTAAATGCATCAATAGATGTAAAAACAAAAGCCACATGATTATATCATTAGACTCGGAAAAAATTCATACCTTAGCCGGTCTCAGTGGCCCAACCTGTAATCTCGCACTTTGGGAGGCTGAGGTGAGTGGATTGCCTGACCCCGTGGGTTCGAGACCCACCCGGGCAAGTTGGCAAGACCTCATCTCTACAAAAAAAAACAAAAAAAATCCAAAAAAACCAAAAAAAATCAGCCGAGCATGGTAATGCATGCCTGTAATTCCAGCTACTCGGAAGGCTGAGGCGGAAGGATTGCTGGAGCCCAGTGGGTCGAGGCTGCGGTGGCCAGGAGTGGCCACTACACTCCAGTCTGGGTGACAGAGTGAGACTCCAACTCAAAAAAAAAAAAAATTCAGTACCCTTTCCTGATAAAAACCCTCAAACATCTAGGCCTAGATGGAACATACCTCAAAATAGTAAGAGATATCTACGAGAAACCCACAGTAAACATATAGACAGAAATTGGAAACATTTTCCCTGAAAACTGGAACAAGAAAAGGATGTCAACGTTCACCCTTCCTGTTCAACATAGTATTGGAAGTCCTAGCTAGAGCAATTAGACAATAGAAGAAAATCAAGGGTATTCAAATAGGAGAAGAGGAAGTTAAACTATCCTTCTTTGCAGATTACATGATTCTATACTTTGGAAACCCAAGAGAATCTGTCCAAAACGTCCTTGCACTGATAAAGGACTTTGGGAAATTTCGAGGTGTAAAATAAATGTGCAAAAGACAGTTGCATTCCAACAATAAGTAAACAGAAACCCAAATAAAAAGCACAATTCCATTCACAATAGCCACCAAAAAAAAAAAAAATTGAATTACCTTGGCATCTTCCTAACCAGAGAAGTCAAAGAACTTTACAATGAAAACTACAAAACACAGCTCAAAGAAATCAAAGATGACACAAACAAATGGAAAAATATTCCATACTCATGGATTGGAAGAGTCAACGTTGTTTAGATATCCATCCTATCCAAGGCAACCTACAGATTTAATGCAAGACCCATTAAATTTTCAGCAGCATTCTTCTAAGACCTGGAAACAACAATACAGGAATTCATATGGAAACATAAATGACCAGGAATGGCCAAAACAATCCTCAACAACAACAGCAACAACAAAAATGCAGGAGGTATCATGCTCCACACTTTAAACTTTATTATAAAGCTACAATAATCAAAACAGCCTGGTATTTGTGCAAGAATAAACTTATAGACCAATGGAACCGGATAGAGATTCCGGAAGCAAAACCTTACTTTCTCAACCAACTCATCTTTGCCAAAGCCTCCATCATCAACCATGGAGGAGGGGAGACCCTATTCAGTAAATGGTGCTGAGAAAACTGGCTGACCACATGCAGAAGATTAAAATAAGATACCTACTACACACAAAAATTAATTCTAAATGGATTAAAGATCTAAATGAAAAACCTCAAACTATAAGAACCTTAGAAAATGCAGGAGACACCCTTATGGAAATTGAAACTGGCAGTCAATTCCTGATCAAAACCCCAAGTTCCCATACTATAAGAGATAAGATAGACAAGTGGGACCTCATCAAACTGACAAGCTTCTGCAAAGCAAAAGAAACCATCAAGAGAGTGGCGAGACAACCCACAGAATGGAAAAAAAAAAAATGCCAGCTGTATATCTGACAAAGGCCTAACATCTAGGATCTACAAGGAACTCAAAGCCCCTTTACAAAGTGAGTAAAAGATATGAATAGACACTTCTCAAAGAAGACATGCGAGCTGCCAACAGATATATGAAAAAATGCTCGGCCTCAGCAGTCATCAAAGAAATGCAAATTAAAATCACACTGAGATACCACCTAATTCCAGTCAGGACGGCCATCATCAATAACTAAAAAAACAACAGATGCTAGAGAGGATGTGGAGAAAAGGGAGCATTACTACACTGTTGGTGGGAGTGTAAACTAATACAACTTCTGTGGAAAACAGTTTGGTGATTCTTGAAAGATCTAAAAATCAACCTTCCATACAACCTTACCACACCCTTACTGTGAAAAATGAACATTTGCATACCTGACCCTGAATTGTACCCACGTTTTTAAAATAAAAAAGTAAAAAAGTTATGCAATTAAAAGCTACAGAAAAAATAATTATGTTAAGATCTCCATGTATCAATTTTAAAACTATGGAACAAAATACAGTGAAAAAAATATTTGAGAGATTATGTACAATATCATAACATTTATGTGATTATTTTTACCACTGAAAATCACTAAATATTGTTTATGAATGTGTTTGTGTGTGTACATGTAATGAAAGGGAAAGATTTCTACCCAATCTCAATAAAATGATTATAGCAGTAAAGAAGGTTGGCAGAGATACTTATTCAGTGGGAATACAAAAGAGACTCTACCATCAATAATTCTATAACATTTTATAGTATTTCAACCATTCTTTATAAAAAAACATAAGTAATAGATATGAAATAAAGTTCACATTTGCTAAAAATAGTCTGTATGTTCAAGTATGGCATAAGAATTTGATACACACTAACATTATATACAAGCTGTTTTTCCTACATGTAACAATCTTACACAATCCTTCATTATTTTAAATATTGTGAGTGTGCCATATATATTTATTAAAGCTTTTATTGAGATTTCATTTTTCTCTAAATTTGGTGAAATATTATGTTCTTGTTAAAAATTATTTTGATATTTTATTGTAATACCTTTACTTGATACAGTAAGATATTGGCAACTGTCTTTTGTTATCAATACTTCTCCCTTCCATGAATTTATATACCTTTGTGGTGAAAACATTTGAGAACCATCAGTGTAAAACACGTTAATAATAGTCATGTGGAAGTATTTTAGTAGTCAGAACAGGGAGTACTAACAGGGAGAACCCAAGAAAAATTATAAGTGAAAATCTCTACATTCTTTTATGATATCATTTGGTAAGAGAAATATTGACAGTAAACATCAGCCATAGAGGGGGAAAATATTTTTAAAATTTTCTGGTCAATTTTACACACTGAGTATTGCTGACTTATAATGTATGTACCTAGCACCTGCAATATTTGACATGTGAACATATTTAATATGTGAAGATGAAAATTGATTCCTGGCAAAATTCTGTTTCTTTTTATTATTATTACTACTATTTAAACTGTTCTTCATCTAAGACTATTACTGTTTTGTGTCTCATTGTTTCTATACCAAATCTTTTTGACACTGAATCCTCTGTTACTTTGTATTATGACTTTTTTGCTTATTTAAACTTTTCTCCTCTTCCTCTTCCTCCAATTTTCTTGATAGATGGTGATGATAGATAGATAAATCATAGATAGATTTTTAGATAGATAGATAGGTGATAGAAAGATAGGTGAATAGATCTCTAAAGATCTACTCTTAATGCCAGAGACATCATCTTCCCTTCAAAAATCACCTACAATTTCATCTCCTTCTTCATGCTATGTAAGTATCAGGTCCTAGTACAAACCGAAGATGCCAATTTGTTTTAAATTTACCAACACAAGAGTTACTTTGAGCACGAAGGGGTCAAGAATGTAAATAAATAATGGTATATAATTCTGACAGCAAAATACAAAAAGAACCAAAACCATTTAATCAATATTCAAGGGCAGTCAATGGTACAATAAACAGAGCAAAGGTAAATCATAATCATCAGTTTATTCAGCCCTTGTGCTCTCCTCAAATATTTAGACTCAACACATAATTTTTGCAGGTTTGAAGGGTAAGGATCAGAACACATGGATTATAACTGTAAAAAATTATGTTTAGTTTTCTGTTTTCTTTTTTTAGTCTGTAGAAAAATACTACTGAAAATAAGACTCTAATTTAATTGGTAACTTGAAAACTTGGTCAAAGTATTCTTTCCCCTCTCAACGTGAAACACAAAAAAGGTACCAAAAACACAGAGAGAGGTTCTGCTTTGGTAGTTTATGTTTGCTCCCTGTGGGACAGCATCTAGACCTGCCCTGCTGACCACACCACCTGTGTTCAAGACAAGAGATTCAATCATTTGGTCTGTGATGACTTTACTTGAGTGCAGCTTGAATAAACATTTCCGACATTCAGAAATTTAGAATTACAATTCAGAATGCACTAAAGTGAAAAGGAACGGGAATGTCTGTGGCCCTGTGTATGGCAGGAAAAAGCTCTGTATGAACATCTGGATCACAGGAGTCACTCCAGAACAAGACTACGCATGCTCACTCTGGAGCAGAAGGGAAGTGATAGCTTTGACCACCAATGCCTCCTGTTCGCCAGTATCAATGTGGTTGATTATGCCCTCTCCTCACATCCCCCACAGTGTGCAGATGCTAAACAAGCAGGAATACAGCAGCGTTCAGAAATGGTCAAGAAAGCAAAGTACATCAGTGAAAAGGAAACCACTATGCCTTCATCATAGGCTGAGTTTTTGAGAGGATTACGTGACACGAAACATGAAATATTCAGTAAGAACCTGATGCATATATGTAAACATTCGACTGAGTCAGACTAGTGTCTTGGAGAAAGGTTGATCTTTGTTTCATTTAACGTTTAAACCCTTTGCAATTATTTCAGAGAAAGACAGTCCCTGCATGTATTTCAGGGGTATTCATATTATCTCTGATCAGAGGTCTTGGCACTTTATTTAAATATCTTCTCTGTGAGCACCTCCAAGTCAACCATAGATTCCCTGTCAATTTGTTTCTCTTGACCCTGGAGTCTTCCGCACTTCTCATATTGCCTTTGTCAGTCTCGAATCACTTT
Organism: Carlito syrichta; assembly: GCF_000164805.1. Classification (NCBI taxonomy): domain Eukaryota; kingdom Metazoa; phylum Chordata; class Mammalia; order Primates; family Tarsiidae; genus Carlito; species Carlito syrichta. Next base: position 16,034 of record NW_007258209.1, on the reverse strand, counting down.
CATTATCTGCTTTTTCTGTACAGTCAGTTTGACTGCCTCACCTGGTTAGAAAAGCCATACCTAGACTACTTATCTATTTCTCTACAAATTCATGGCAGGTAGGAGCTTTTCCTGATTCTTTTAAAACATGTTCGTCTCTTAAAACAATCCTGGCAAGGACTACCTTCCCACCTTCCCACTTATTATAGACTGTGTTCCAGGATTTTTTCTTGACTGGTAAAGTATTAATATTCTCATTGAAATAACAAGTTTGGATTTTTTACGTCTAGTTTGAACTTCTAGCTTCTTTCATGGTGTCATCTAGTGGTATGTATGACTCAAGTGTGTTGAATAGAGTACCCAATATTGATACTAAATTGCAAAGGAAATCAGTAACACCCAGACTTGGTGTTTTTTTTGTTTTTTTTTTTTGCCAATCATTATCAATCCCACATGACTAATGACTAACAAGCAAGATACTTCCTGATAAACAAAGGGAATTTAACAATAGTGGTGAGAGAACAGCTAACTCTTCTGACTTCAGGTAGTTTGGGAAGAATTTTAAGATTCTGCTGCCCCTTTGGGGAATTTGGAATGTGAGTCAGCACTGATGTGGCCTATCAAGGTTGGCAAGATGCATGAACCTACAAGGGCATCCACATGAGTTATACGTGAGATTTAAATAAGTAAATGATACAGAGACCGGGCAGCCTTGCTAGCACACATATAGAAAGTAGATGGGAAGTTCTTGCTACAGTGTTTTTCCATTTTTTTCTATTGCATGACTATAACTTTTCATTTTTTTCTTTGGTAATTTTGCAATAAAACAGTTTCATGACAATAAGTCAAATAAAAAGAAAGTTAGCACAATATAAAATTAAGTTCCCAATTTCCATTTTATACAGAAATTATCTGATAAAAGTGTTATTTGCACAAAGATTTTTGTCATACACGATTTTTAGAAGTGAAATCTGAATAAGAAACATCAGCAACTACTAAATTGTGGTAATTATTTTGGACCAAAAGATGATAAATTAATCTGAACAATCGCAAAGGGTGTTTTGATACATCATTCTGTGAAGAATGCCTTTTTATTTAGATCAAATAAATATGTTTCTTAATTTACTTAATTCATTTTAAATATTACAATTTTTAACTTAAATGTGGTTTGAGACTTTTAATGCATACATACTATTATTAAATTGTTTAAAAACTCCGTAAACAGTAAATGGTACCTGTTCTACAATGTTGCCAATAGATATTTCCAATAAAAAAAATTAGTGAAGTGAGTTCCAATAATAAAGGGTTTCATTTTTTCATCAAATTTAAGGCATAAAATTTCATTCTATAAAAGATAAAATCTACGAAATTATTCTGATTATAAATTCAGCTACAAGTTACAGATAAAATTATTTTGTAATGACAATATGAATACAAATTTTCATGGATTATAGGAAAATAAACAATCTTAAGAAAACTATGGGGGAGAAATGCACTTTGAATTTGTTGGAGTGTACAGTTAATTAATTGATACTATTGCACCACCAGATCAGGACTAGAAGATCCATTTCTTTGGGTAGTATTGACTACAAATCTCTTGCATCTGATTTTCTTCCTCCTAATTTCCGTTAGTCAAAGTTACAATCCCCTCCCTGGTGATAGCTGAAATCTAATGACTAGCCTCTGTGGTTATAGAAGTTCACAGTCCTTTTGTCTCAAAAGGACAAGTTATAAGGGCTATCACGCTTTCAGAATACCTCATGGGGTTGCCTGAGGCTTCTGTAGCAACTGCATCAAAGCCCAACTTCTCCTCTGCCAAAGTCTGTTTTCTTTAATTATTCATATATTTTTTGGAGCACAATTCTCAATAAATATCTGCACCCAAGTCACTGCATTGGCATTTCTTTTTAACCATTTAGACTTTAGTTTTTAATAAAAGTGATTTAAAGAAACAGACGCCTAAGTGGAATATCGGAGTTGTATCACTCACTAGATAACTTACAATGAGACCCCCCCCATCACTGGTGGGAGGGATTAACCCTTGGAATATTGTAGAAGCTCACTGTGTTGAATCTACATGGAATAAAGGAGAGAACATGCCCTCATGCATTAGAAGGGCCCTGGGATGTAGCAATTATAAGGACTATTAAATTGGATATCTTCGATGGGTTTATAGCTCTACCAAGGAAAAACTATGAAAAGTGGAGGTTGAGTGTTAAAACTAAAGGCAAAATGTGAAGCCAATGTTATTTCTAACAGGATATAAAAAGACTCTCTGCAGCATGCAGAACAAACCTAAAGAAGAGGCCCAGGAATTAACTTTAATGGCAGTGATACTTCAGAGAAATCAGAATTCTCAAAACCAGCTGGTCTGCTATATTAATGTCAGGACTATAATTGGGAAGAAATGGGTCTCTGAGACTTGAGATAGAAATATCTGGGATGATATACTTGAAAAATCCTGAATCCTCAAATTCTGCTGCACTCTCTGGACCTGAATAAGCAATCCATTTTTCCCTACCAGTGTTGGTAGCGTCCCTTTGACTGAGAAGGTAAATAGCTCCAACATTGTGACAACTCACAAACACCTGAGATATAAATCTCTGCCACCCCAACAAAAAGATTAATGAAGCACTAATTATAGTGTTTGAAGTCAGGCCACAATCCAATTGTGAATGTTCCGTTTGCTGAAGGAGGTTTAAGATACATTCACTAAGTACTGGCAGGAGCACACACATTTTAAAAACTGAACCATGGGAATATTGTGTCAAGTGGGGATAAAATTAGTTGGGGAGTTTAAAGAGTGATATTAACAAGATGTCAGACTCAAAGTTCCCAACTCTAGTCCTCCCACAAAACAAAGAAATAATAAAATTCCTAAATAAAAATGTTTCCCAGTAAGCATCAAAGTATAATTTAGAAGCTATAGCCCAGTGGAGCACAAAAATTAAAAATATTTCATAAAAAGGTAAAAAGCATTTTTAGTTGCATGACTGCATTTTCCAGGATGGAACAACTTGGTGTCATGGTGTCAGGAGGAATCCAATAACCCGCAACCTTTCCTGTGGGGGAAAAGGCTATCAGGGGGACCCTAGTAACCTTTGCTACCGAGAACAATAGCAGTCTTTTCTGCCACCATGGACCCCATACCCTTTGACCACACAGAAGACATAAAACCCAGCTGTTAGAGCTACTTGAAGCTAAAGATACAGAACTTCCCTGGAGCTATAACCAACGTGGATCCCCCAGAATCAATACCAGCATACCCTTGGACACACATTGGTTATGGCAACATCAGTCATTTTATAATTGTGACCCTGCAGATTCTCAAACTGGGTGCCACTACACACCCACTCATCCAGTACCCTTACATCTACCCAGAGGTGAAGATCTTTTCCTACCAAAGACAGTCTGTAAAATCTGGAAGAGTTTACTGCTTCTTGGAGATAGTCATACAAGACTACAGAAAAACACAAAAGAACAGAAACATGGTGCCACCAACAGAGGTTTATAAATTATATAACGAGTAATTCAAAATAATTAGTTACAAATGTTCAGTAAGTTATAAGAGAACACCAAAAAACAAATTAACAAAATCTAGAAAACAAAACATAAACAGAAAAAAAGTTCAAAACATAAATAGATATCATGAAAAAAAAACCAAGAAATTCTGAAACTGAATAATTCAATTACTGAAATGAAAAAAAACAGAAGACTACAATATCACACTGAATCAAGTAGAGTAAATAGTGAGTTTGAAGTTATCTTATCAGATAAGGAAATTTAAAAAACAAGAATGAAAAAAATTTGAGATTTATAGGATAGTATTGAGAAAACCAATATGCACAGTATGGGAGTCACAGAGAAAGGAAAGAGGGAGACAAAGACAAAGAAAGCTCATTTCTTAAAAAAAAAACACGATCATTAAAAATTTTCTGAATCTTAGGAAGAAAGCAGCTGTTCAAATTTAAGAGGCTTAGATGTTTCAGATTAGGTTGAAGAGGTCTAAACTGAGAAACAGTATAACATGCTTTCTTATTTTTTAAATAAATGATTTTATAAAGACATATTTTGAAAATAATGATTTGCAAAGGGCTACCAAAATAACAATGTTGCTTTATTAATCTCGGAATCATTATTTATACAATGATATAACTTTTGATGCCACCACTCTACCTAGCATGGCCAACTTTACTTGATGTTGTTCCCCATAGTAGCTGAAACAGTTTCTTTTTCCTTTTACAGGACCTGATTTTCCCAGCATCCTTGGTAAATTATTATAGAGTATGTTTATCCTGTCACAAAACAACTAAGCCAAATTTTCATGTGATCTCATAAGGTTTTCTAGTTCAAAATTTCTACCACTTCCTCTTGCTTTGTTCCTTTCAATCATGAGGGAGAGGATGTGTGGCGTAAGGGTATCATTTCTCTGTGTTTTCTTTATCTGCAGCTATTGTCTCTTTGACAGTTCTGTTAATTATTCTCTTTTAAAATAATTTTGTTTCACTAATTTTCTTATTAACTGGTTTTTTAAGATATGTTCACTTTTTGCTGTTCAAAAATAAAACAAGACAAACAAAAACAAGAAACACTACTCTTTCTCATCTTTATTCATGTGTACCCAGGGAGAGAAAAAGAAGTGGGCTTGAAAAACTACCTATTTGGTGTCATATTCACAATACGAGTGATAGTTTCAGTAGAAGCCCAAACTTCACTGTCATGCAATATACCCATGTCAGAAATCTGCACTCATTGCCCTTGAATCTAAAATTTTAAAAAGAATGGTACAGCAATTGTAGAAGACAGTTCAGCAGTTTCTCATAAGACTAAACATACACTTACCATATGATCCAGAAATTGCTCTCCTTGATATTTATTCAAAGAAGTTGAAAAATCATGCCCACACCCAAACCAGCACAAGACTATTATAGCAACATTATTCGTAATTGCCAAAGCTTAGAACCAAAACATCTGTCAATAGGTGACCGCAAAAATAAACTGCAACACATTCAGACAATGAAATATAACTGAAAAGACATGGAGGAAACTTAAATACATATTATTAAGTTAATGAAGTCAATTTGAAATTTTTGTTTATTTATTTATTTATTTATTTATTTATTTAGCTCTATGACTCCAACTATCTGACATCCTGGAAAAGACAAAATGGTTAAAAAAAAAAAGTGAAAATATCAGTGGTTGCCAGAAGTTAGTGGGGAGGGAAGAATGAGTTGGTGAACAGAGGAATTTTAAGGCAGTGAAACTATTCTGTATGATACTATAATGGTCGATACATGCCATTATAAAATTGTCAAAATAACATACAACACCAAGAGCAAAACTGATGTGTCAACATAGGTTCATCAGTTGTAACAGTACCAAATCTAAGTTGCTGACACTAGGGGAGGTGGCTATGTGTATGTGAGGCAGAAAGTGTATGGAAACTCTTGTGCTTTTTGAACAATTTTGGTGTAAATCTATAACTGCTGTCTCTAAAAGTATATGTAACATAAAAATAAATTATTTCGATAATTAATAAAGCAAAGCAAATACTACTCTTTCCTTTCCAAAGGCATTTCTTCAATCTGTTCTTCTAACTCATTGTTTTTTTTCTATCTAGCATCTCTCAATTATCTATAAAATTAATTTTTAGCAAACACTTTACTTTTTCTTTCTTGCACTTAAGTTTTATCTTATTCCATTTTATTTTTGTTTTGAAGATATTGGGTCAGGATTGTGTATGTATGTGGTTTATATACAGGTGAAATTTGAACCTCCTGTTGGGTTAGGATCAGGGACCCCTGTTGATGTGATGGGCTCCCCTCTCCCTTGGCAGTGTCCTGCTACTGCCGATCCTTTCCTTGTTGTATTATGTTAGATATTCAAGGTCCATTTTTATGTGAAAATATGTGGTATTCAGTTCTTTGTTTCTGTGATGGATCAATGAATATGACAGACTTTAAATCCATCCAAGTTGCTGCAAAGTCCATAATTTTATTCATCTATATGGCTATATAATATTCCATTGTGTGTATATATTTGTACCACATTTTTTTTATCCAGTCTAGTTTTTATGGGCAGCATGGTTGCTTTCATATTTTTGCTATTGTGAATAGTGCTGTAATAAACATGCATGTGTAGGTGTCTTCTTTTTTTTTTTAATGATTTGAATTCCTCCAAGCATATTCCCAGAAGGGAAATTGCTAGATCGTATGGAAGGTCTATTTCTAGTTCTTTTAGAAATCGCCACACTGTCTTCCATTGTCTTTAACTAGTTTGCACTCCCACCAACAAGGTGAAAACATCCTCTTTTCTTGTATCCTCACCAGCCTCTTGTTTTTTTGTTTGTTGTTGTTTTGTTTTGTTTTATTATTAATCATGACCGTTCTTACAGGAGTTAGGTGGTATCATAGTGTAGTTTTGATTTTCATTTCTCTGATTAGTGAGGCTGAGCATTTTTTCATGTGTCTCTTGACTGTCCATATGTCAGAAGAGTCTTACTCTGCTTTCTTACCAACTCTTCACATGCATAATTTACTTTCATCAAGAATGCCCTGTAGAGTGTCAAATTAAATATTTCTTTTTTCTTTTTCTTTTCTTTCTTTTTTTTTTGCTTTCAGGATTTCTCTAACCTTAATAATAATTTCTGTTGCTTCTCCACCCCCTTTTAAAAATCTTCTTCACCTATCCCTTCCACAGCCTACCCATAGCCTTGGCACTACCAGTTGGATATCTTTTCTCCTATATATCTCCAAAGGGATTTTCTTTTGTCATTAAATCATGGGTTTATACTTACATTTTTATCTTTGTAACCTATCAGCTTTTCTGAATAGTGTCTTACTTATTACTACCTGATTCATATTTTTAAACCATATATTCTACAATTTTCTTAACTCACTATATCTGCAAAATAATTACATGTCTTGCATAATCATCTCCTCCTCCTCTACTTCTGTGAATACTGGAGTTTTATTTTGTTTGTTAATAGTTCTCCCAATGTACTTGTGTCTTCTTATGCATTAAATCATGTTGAATCTTTAATACCTTGCACTTCAAAATTATTTATCTTCATTTTCAATACCACCTCAAAAGTGGACTGCTTCTCACTTTAGTTTTTGTACAGATGGGACATTTTTATAATTAAAGGGATTTTTATTATGGGATAGTAACAAATATTCTTGTAATAACAATAGCCTTTAAATATGAAATAATCATTTTGTTCCTAAAGTAATAATGATGGGAGGAACATGAAATTTTTGAAAGAAAAACCAGTAAATAATCATAGATGAAGAGGTTTATTGCTAAAATATTTCTGGATATTTCATAAAATTATTTGTTTTAAAATAAAACCTGGCCGAGCACAGTGACTCATGCCAATAATCCCAGGACTTTGGGAGGCAGAGGCTACAGGATTGCCTGAGCCCATGGGTTCCAGACCAGCCTGAGCAACTCGGCGAGACCTCATTTCTACAATAAATCAAAAAAGTAGCCAGGCAAAGTGGTGCATGCCTTTAGTTCCAGTCTTTAGTTACTTGGAAGGCTGAGGCGGAAGGATTACTTGAGTCTAGCAGGTCGGGGCTGCCGGGGCCATGAGCATACCACTGCACTCCAGCCTGGGTGACAGAGTGAGACTCTAACTCAATAAAATAAAATAAAATAAAATAAAATAAAATCTTAGTGAAGAAATAGATCTACCAGTATTCTGATGGTGGACCTGAGAATAATGATAAAAATCACAAGGTCAGAAGAAACCAAATATATCACTGAACAAAAATTAGAATTCACAAAGTACACAGCTGGGGTTCACCAAGTACACAGCTGGGGTTGTATGGTAGATCTAATTGTGAGATGTTCATTTGCTTTATCTGTTTAATTTTTTCTTTTGGCTTGATTGTCAGTAAGAGTAGAATGATATTTCTTTTAAAAATATTGACTATTTGCCAACCAGATTCTGATCAAGCATTTAGACTTTATGTATACTTCTCTTGGAATAGGACTCATGAGAAAGTAGAACTTAAGAAGTAAAACCAAAAGTGGAGTCAGAAGATAAACTCCCTTCTTTGTGAGTGTCTTCATCTGTCACTCACTTTCATCTCCGTGTTAAAATGACTAAATACACAAAAATGAAAAGAAGAGAATAAAGTTTTCCACTGCACTGAAATGAGGTCCTTGTTTGCTTTTATCTAATAAATGGTGTTTTCTCTATGATGTCAGTGGGGAATACTCTGCAAGAACTTCATCTAACCTGCATAATAAAGAAATGATAGGATTTAGAACTATAGTTCTCAAATTGTTGTCCACAGTCAGCAGTATCAGTATCATGTGGGAACTTTTATAAAACACACTCTAAAGCCTCATCAATAATTATTGAAATTTTGGGGTCAATTTTGAAATTGACCCAGCAATTTGTGATTTTTGTTGTTATTGTCTGTTTGTTTACAACCTTTGCAAATGATTCTGATGCATACTCAAGTTTGAGAACCACTGGTCTGGATGAAAAGGCAAAGTGTGTGAACAGACTCACAAAGAGCCTGTCACTTGGACTCTCTTCTTTTCTCCAGCTCATATCCTCGGGACTTTTGATTGCTTCACCAAGGACAAACACAACAGAGGATATCTGGGGCTCTTATTTGGAATGAATAAGCCCAGATGACACTGGCAGAATCTCTTACGAATGCTCTCTATTTCATAGGAAAAAAGAACGCTGGGGGTTGGATATGAGCTAAATGAAAGATGAGAGGACTGTATTCGGGTATGTATGACCTGTGCTGATCAGCAGAAGTTAATGGAAGCTGCTTGAGACATTCTAAACAACACAGCTGAGGATAAGCACAATCAGCTTATTCCTAAATTCTCTGTTGCTATTGCGACAAAATACACTAAACTGGTTAGCTTACACACAAGAGAAACATATCTCTTTCAGTTCCAAAGGCTGAGATATCCAAGATCTAGATGCAGCATTGTCGGGTTCTGGGGACAGCCACCTCCTTCACAGATAGACATCTCATCTTCTTACTGTGACCTCACATGGCAAAGGGAGTGACACTCCTAAGCTCTCAAGTCTTTCATAACTTCCAAAGGCCTCTGCTCTTAATATAATCACCTGAGGATTAGTATTTCAACCTACGAATGTTGGATGTACACAAATGTTCAGACAGAATACCATATCATAATGACTATGTGGGGTAATACAATCTAGTCGCTTATGAGGTTTGAGATTGTTAATTGTCATAGCTTCTTTTGAGAAAGTTTGATCCCATGAGTCAAAAGCATAAACCATATTTGTAAGTACTGAGTTAGCGCTTCAACTTATCAAAGGTAATCCTGAGAGCAAATCTATGTCAAAATTACATCCAGGATATGTAGCATTATTTATAACAGTACACCATAAATCTACATAAATATCTAATAAGAGAAGCTAGGATACAAAAAAACGATGCATCCACACGTACTAAATGCTGCTAGAAATAAATTATCAAATATTTTTTAAAATATGGAATAATACTTCATTTCATAATACCAAACAACTCAGCAACCAGATCTATCTATATTGCAGATTCAAAATTGTATATATGGATGTGTAGAGAGAAAAAGGGAGACAGAGATGAGAAAATACTCCAGAACATTAGTGATGACTATATCTAGAAAAATAAGTACTTAAAAATTTAAGTGTTTAAATTAATTTATGTTGCACTTCTCCTAAATATATAATAATTGATCTATTGTATCATTATCTTCATGTAGTTTTTACTATTTTATGTCTTTTTAGTTTACGTTATAAATGCATTTTCTTCATTGTTTCAATGTTGTTTTTCTTTAGCTATGTTTGAGTTATTTGTCTTATTTGAAATTAATTTTTACTTTTATAAGAATTAAATGGTTTACCAGAGACATTTAAAAGAAAGAAATGAATAAAGCAGCAATATGAAAAATGATTTCAGAGGAAATTCAAATATATTAATAAAATGGAAAAGATAATCAATATTTGCAGTGTAAAAACTTCTATTTTGCACTGAATTCAAATTATTTCAAAGAACTCTTATGATATCTAAACAGCATAAGGGCTACAAGTTGAGGTTTGAAACTTATATTTCTAGTGTATTTGAGCTGTCTCTAATAACTACAAGCTGCGTGACCTTGGCCAAGTGATTTAACCTCCTTGTGCTTCACTAATAAAAGTAAACATCTCAAGAGTGTTTCATAAATTCAACCAGATGGTTTATGTGAAGTGCATAGGTCCATGCAAGAATATTGTCAGTGTTCAGTAATGCTGTTGTTATTTAAAGAAGTCTTTGAAACGTCACAAGCTAAAACTAGTAGTAATAACATGAAAATTAGCTAAAAGATTCCCAATGCTGTCTAAAACTTTAATTTCCCTCTTCTCACATCCTAGTCTAAATGGAAAAGAAATGATTTGTATATGAAAGGCTATGGATAATATGTAGGTGGGTGGAAGCAGCTGTGTTATCCCTGGCACAATCCTATGCATTGCATACAATTTAGGTAACTTACTCTGACATGAATAAATCTTGCATCTTGGTATATCATTCCTATGTGATTCGTATGCTCCAAAGAAAATGAAATCAAGAGGGTCAAAAAAACATCATTATCACACATCTTGAATCACTGCTTTTCTATTTATTATAAATATCAAACTAGCAAGTGCTACCAATCACAAAACCCCAGAGAAGGACCAAAGTCTAATGTAAATTACAGATGATGGGGTCTGATTTCGTAGCTGAAATAGAATGAAGAGTTGTGGAGAGTGCTGAAAGATTCATCATCAAGTGCCAAACGTGATTACACAGATGGCAGGGAGGATCCATCACACAAAGGTAAAGGAATTGGAAGCAGCTTGATGGCAGAATTTTTATAATCTGTGTTTATAGTCTTCTGACTTCCAAAGAAAGTTTAGAAGGCTGATGAATTCTTTCACCATCAAAGATTTCAAGGAGACATCTCCTTGGCTTGTTCAGAAGTGAGGAATAGGAGCTTGAGCGTGATTAACTGGAATACACAACCGTCGGGAGTGTCCATGGTGACACTGGCTATAAAGATAAAGACGATGAAGCTCAAAGTGGGAAAGGATGCTGGGTGTGGCAGGAAGGGCCACAGAGAGGGTGTATCCTGGTGCATCTCTGTGCATGGGAGCTTCTGGGGCAGGTTAATGGTGGCTCTGAAGGATGACAGTTGCAAAGCAAGTACTATGAAATGTCGTGCTTAGGGATAAGATGTGAGACATCATTAAGACTTGCCTGCCAGTATCATCAAAAACACTGCCTTGTGTAAAATCTTGCGAAGGTGACATCAGCATTTCAAGAGTAAACATAGTTGATTAGGAGGAATAATATTGCTTCATAGACCTGTGATGAACAAAAGAGTCACCGTATCAGAACCTCAATCACCGTAGGTCATATAGGAAGCTCTCAGTGAGATATAACCATCATCATTACTGTTCTTAATGCTTTCATTTATGAATGGTTGTCATATTGGAAGCACCATGGCTGATCTGCCTCTTTCATGGCAGTTAATAGACTGGTCCTGCAAAAAGGAAGTGACATATTTAGTCCTAAATGTAAATATTTCCACAAACACTACATAGAGGCAAAGTGTGTCATTTTCTCTCTAAAGTGTCTTGATTTTAAAATCTGTGACCTGACAGCAGTGAGCAAGGCATTTTTCAAAAACCTGCCTGCTAAGGACTAGTTCTTGAAGGCAATTCCAATGGTATGGAGGGGTCTGATAAGAAGATATAGGGAGCAATCCCATTCTAGACGAGTCAGGATTTGACAAGCATCTGAAGCCCCAACTTGGCTCTCCGCTGAGGTTTAATCATTTTTCTGATTGCTTTCTAATAGCTCTGAGATGAAGCCTAAAGGGCCGCTGGCAGGCATCCCTTCACAGGAGTGTGGATTGCTCTGTGCAGGTGACTCTGCTGACTCCTGGCTCACAGAGTGCCTGATTCAGCAGTAAGGTCAGCAAAGGACAGGGAGGCTGAGATAAATCACTTCCTGTTTCTCAGATGGAAGAGTCCATCACCCACTTCTTGTTTCATTTGTTTTTCCTGAGTTGCAACATTTTCTTCATAATTATTTTTATTTTCTGGAATTTTAACTATACTCTCTGGAGTAAAAATGTATCAACTGTTCTAGTTGTAGATCATAGTATGACATTTTCAAAGAGATGCTGGCATATGAGGTTCATATGAAAAACATTAAACAAGGACTCACCCGTGCTATGTTAGAGTTAAGGAAACATAGTTAATTTCTTCTTAGGAAATAAATGTTTGTGAACAATGATGCCTTGATTATTAAAGATCCAGAACAACTTCTAGTAACAGACTCTAACACTGGGAAATTAGTGTCAAGGATACTTGTAGACACATCAAGATATCTCAGTGACATGACCAGGTGAAACAGGAAATCGCTTCTGGACTTTCATTTTAAATGTCCCCTGAAGTTGAAGGACCACATGGTCACAGTTTCTGAAAGCCCTGAAATAAATAACCATCACTTGCATTTCAAAAGTAGAGATTCTGATAAAATTTCAATTGCTTCACTATATGAAATTTTCTTTTAACTGCAAAAAAAAGATGTATTTAGCTTAAATACACATCATTAGCATTCATAGCTTTCTCCAAATAGAATATTAAATTATGTATTCCACTTATTTATTTCAATAGTCTTAGGGGATGCGAATAGTTTTTGGTTATATGGTTGCATCCTGTAGTGGTGGAAAAGTCTGTGCACATTGTATCCAATAGGTGATTTTTTTATCCCTCCACCCCTTCCTGCCTCCCTCTTCCGAGTTTACAGTGTCCATTAAAGCATTCTCTATGTCTGTGAGAACATGTGGAATTTGGTTTTCTGTTCCTGAGTTAGTTCACTTAGGATGATGTGCTCCAATTTTATCCAAGTAGCTGCAAAATGCATTATTTCATTCTTTTCACTTTTTCAAATTATTTATTAATATCAGTTTTAAAAAATTTTTTCATGAGGCCTTTTAAAAAGATGCAAAATATTTTTCTGGACCCCTCAAAAGTCACAAAAATGTTTTCAGTTGTAATTTTAATGGTGTTTGTTGGCAAATGGTTGGAGTTTTAAACAATATTCACCTCAGATAGAGTTGGATAGCTTTCAATTCTCATGGCGTCCTTCTTTGTTGTTATCCAAGAACAGGGTCTCTGCTGTTTTCAATCTGAAGCCAAGAGCTCTAATCAACAGCCTTAGTTTTTTATCATTAATATATAGATTTGGTACAATTAGCTATAATTGTCCTTTTTTAAAACTCCCTTTATTGAAAAACAAAAAGTCCTACCAGAAAATTCTGTATACTGCAGGATCTCAAATTGTTGTGGATTAACTTCCACCAGGGCACATAATTGGTTTTTATTTAAAGTGAATATTTCATAGTATGATATGGGCTGTAACTTAAAGTAAAAATAAAATAAATAGACAAATAAAAATAAAGTGAATTTGGCTATGCCTTGAGATACATATTTTGAGATTTACATACACAGAATGATATCTCTTTGAGCTATCAATGAATAGTTTCTTTGCTAACAGAGTTCACCGTGGAGACTAAATTGATGTTCTACCAGCTCCATCTTCTGTACATCCCCACTTACATTTAGATATAAAGAAAGCACTTGCAATTTTTTAGAGATACTGTACTCTTATTTTTCTGGGAAAACAAATGAGAGAAACAACTCACTAGTTACAGCAAAAAGAACATAATGGTACAATGATTTCTAATCTTCACAAAGGAGAGTATATTCAGTCAGTAACTTCAATCACAATCAATTGCCAACTGATCAAATACAGGCTACTTCACACGGCAATGCACTTCCGGTGTTTATGAGAGTACTTAGCATACAGCAGGGACTGGGAAAATACTCACTACCTGAAAAAGCAGATGAATGAACAAATACGATGAGTAACTGGTATTCAAAAATTTTCTGAAACCCAAAATTAGAGGAGCATTTCAATTTCTAGTAGCAAACTTCAATTCACTTTTCATTTTTTTCCTTAGATTGAGTTTGATATAGTTTTTGGATTTTTGTTTCCAATGCAGAATTTTCAGATTGACTTTTATTAATTAATTCAGTTATTAATAATTACTTCCTGAATTTTAGCTGGAAACCAGATAAAATACAGGGTGGTCGGGTGAGAGCCTACAGAACCTTTACAGTCAAGATCAAAATATTGTGTTTATGCTACAGCAGATGGGAATATGTTAAAACACTCAAACAACATCAGATCATTTATTAATACATTAATAACTAAAATATACATCTTCTTTACCATCAAATAATAAACTATGTTAAATGCTAGAAATATAGTGGTGAATAAAGTAACTGAGATGCTTGCCTTCGGGAATCTGAAGAAAAGAGAGATACCAAAATAATGTATTAATTTATGTTTGTGATGAGTTCCATAGACAAGAACATAAAGGCATATTCAAAGGAAACTGATATAATCTATAAGAAAACAAAAGTGGGATATAAGACATGAAAAATCGTAGCACAATGTAGGAACTGAGTAATGGTCAGCGTGACTAGAACACCAAGGTGGAGGTTGAGCTGGAAACCAGATAAAATACAGGGTGGTCGGGTGAGAGCCTACAGAACCTTTACAGTCAAGATCAAAATATTGTGTTTATGCTACAGCAGATGGGAATATGTTAAAACACTCAAACAACATCAGATCATTTATTAATACATTAATAACTAAAATATACATCTTCTTTACCATCAAATAATTAGATGCAGGAGTGGATTCACAAAGGGGAGTTGGGAAGCCATTGTCATAGTAGAAACAAAAGAATTTGGACTAAAAAAATAATGAAAAGAAGGAACATTTAAAATCACATTTAGTAGTCATAGTTGAAAGAAGATAGTCTCACTATGGGGATGAGATGTGTCCATGTGTTTCCCAGATTTCTGGGTATTTTTGTTAGATGGAGACTGATATCAAGTTCAAGGATGGTGATTCACTAAAAAGTTCCTTTTAAACCTAATGGATTGTGATATTTGTGAAAAATTCAAGTGCGCTTGTTGAGTGGCCTTGTGTATCCAAGCAGAGATCTCAAGATAGGTCTGAACTAGCAATTTAAATTGTTAGTCATGGGTGTAGCATTGAAGCTGTGGAAGCAAAATACATTTTCTTAGGAGAATCAATAGAGTGGAAAAGGGTAAAAATGGAGTGGAGGAACTCCTCCAGCAATGGGGATTTGAACAAGCAGGCAAAGTAGACCTTGACAGAAGCAGATCACAAGGCTAGCCTTGCACTCTATGGCTTGTTATAGACTCATGAGACCCAATTCACTGTGGCCCTGACTTGAACCCCGATGAGTTTTTATCTAAATAACAGACATTCAAAGTATAATCAATTTACGCAAGGTACACTTGAAAAAAAATTTTTTTTAACATTTCCAGGCTTCTGACTGCTACAGTTATAGCAAAGAAAATAAAAAGCAACAGTTCAAAGAATCTAAAGGCACTTCTCTATAATTCTAAGCAATTTTGAAACCAGTGCGAAATACCATGACCCATTGGCCTGTTGCAGCATCTTTTTGGGGCTGTACAGTAAGTTTGTTGCTGGGTAGAAATTTTCTTATTTGATTTTTCTCTACAATTAAAGATGTGAATTCATACTGAATAATGAATACATAAAATTTTCTTTTAGATATCTTGCTGAAGTTAAATGTCCAGGAAAGTCTCACTTTGGAATTTTTTTTTTTACTTAAATAATAACTTAAATAAACCAGTAAATTGATTTTATAAAATGTTTTCAATCTATATTTTATTAAATATTATGAGTTTTAACATACTGCAACATATTTGTAAAATCTGAGGACCTTCTCAACCTCAATACTATTAACATTTTAATTGTGTGTTATCAGCAGTATCCCAGCTCTACCCACTACATACTTCACCCCCAACCTCAGGAGTGAAGACACAAAATGTTTCCAGACACCTCCAAATATTCATTCAGGGAATAAAATTATGCCCCATTTAGAACCATGAAGCCCCATTTAGAATATTAAAGCGAATA